>NW_021637148.1:0-79040 GCF_004799145.2 Neltuma alba | reverse complement strand
TGCACAATTAAATACTATAAGTAATTACTCCGTTCATAAATTATGAGATAATTGGACAGGTTGTTTTTGTTCTAATAAATATAATACTTTAATATATTTTATCTATTATATCTATTAATAACTTAGTTTTAAATATAATAGGAATTTTAAGGAGATCATATCTTATTTGTTAGAATTAAATAATTTACTTAGTTTTCTAATTTGTTCTAATTAGTTAGTAAGAACCTAATGAGTAAATTTATTATAATTAATTTAGTATTAATTAAATTTTGATTAGAGTGAATTCAGAAAATATTGCATTTTTTACATCTATACAATACTGTTCTTAATATAAAAAGTTAGATAATAATAATTTGTAAATATTAAAAAAATTAGTTAAATTAACTACTTATAATAAATAATTATTGTCTTTCTAAAATATCATTTACTAATTGTATGTATTAAAATGAAAACCATTTAACATTTATAATCACCAAGGTTTTAAGAAAAAGTGAACAAACATAGAAGATAAATTGTATCAAAATCTTATATTTAAAACTAAATTAAATATTTAAATAGGTCCTATATCTAGGGTGGGAGGTAGTAACACACAAATTTCCATTTATCCACCACAACACGCTGGCACAACTGGTAAGGGAGTTGTGTCCCTTAACCATTGCCTCTGGGGTTCGATTCCTGGAGGGATAAGAATAGAGCAAGCGTGTCTGGGAGGGTCGCCCTATCTTGGGCCCAACAGTACCCGATGGATTAATTAGGTTCGCTCCAATGAATACCCTGTGAAAACCAAAAAAAAAAAAAACCCATTTATCCATTTACCTATTGGCTTTAATTTGAGTGCGGCAGTTAACGTTAAATATTGTGTAGAACAAATCTCCCCATTAAATCAGTTGAACTAAGGACCGGTAGTCTATGATCCGATTACCGTATAGTAAAGCAAATTAAAACATTGGAATGTTGCCCTATTGTTAGCAAACGTTAACTTTGATTGCTCAAAATGTTGGTTAAACCGAAAGTAAGGCATGGGGGCAATCCCACATGATGCTCGATCAATACAAGTTAAAGAAGACTAGAAGCAATCTACAAATTTCTCCGTTAAACACATCAGATCAACGCCACCAAGCAGTACTTTTTACAAACGCCTTGCGGGCAATCTTAAAAAAAATAATTCACTTAACAGTTTACGATACTTCATGTTGTTAAGGAAATGATTTAAGAACAAAAATGTCCTCTAACTCTTTAATACAAGGTCCTTTGATTAACAAGCTAAACAAAATCCAAACCAATTGGATAATTTCTTTAACTAATGAAAATGATTAAAAGTAACTTTGAATTTGGTACGTTTTTAACAAATTTTAATTGAACTTCTTAATATGCGTAAACTAGTTAATGGGTCCTTATCAAAAAGACATGAGAAAGTATAAATTTTTATAACAAAACATGATACTTATGAACAAAATGAAATTTATGTAGTTTTTTGTTCAACTTATATAGTTAATGATTTTTCTCTACTCAAATCAAAATGCATAATTCTAAATTTATTTAATGATAAAACTTAGTTAAAGATTAGTTAAAACGCGATAAGTGATGGATAAGAAAATTCACTTCAATACCAATGCTTTTTCATTATTCATATGATGTTCACTGATTGTGAAATTTTTTGAAATTTACATATTCAATTTTTAAGCATCTCATAGTGATTTTCCCATAAAAAATTCCTATTTCATTGTTCAATGTATTATGGACACCCATATTAAGAAAGGCATAATAATGGAGGTGCCATGGCTGAAACGTTTTTCTTTATTCTTGGGAAACAGAAGGCTCTATCAGTTGTAGTACGTTGCTAGTTTCCTGGCTTAATTAAGGACCATGGCTGTTTCTTTCACGACTTCATGATTGATTTTACTGTTCATGATAAGCTTACCCATTTAGTATAATGAAATAATTATTCCGTAGTTTGAATAATTTTTAATTTTATGATAATATTTTTGAAAAAAAATTATTTAGTTCAGTTTGACTTATGCTTACTCCACTCGCTTCAAAATATAAAGACGGAATAACTAATTCACACAATTTAAAAAGTTAGTTAAAATTGGTTAATTAAAGACAATAAATAAGGACAATTGGAAGAGAGAATGAGGAGGAAAAAAAAACAAGAAGATAAGAGAGACATATATTTAATTAAGAATAAAATAAAAAAAGTATTAAATTATAAATAAATCCAAGGTGATGCTTATAAAAAAAAAACCCAAGCCCCTTCAAAATTATTCACTTTAAATTTTTTTTGATACAAAATGGTATTTAATTTAGTGATCTAGAAGGTAATGTAAATGATTCCCTAATCTATAATTATTTAAGCCATTATTGCATGACTTCACAATGATCTAGAAGGAGTACTGTTTATGATTTGAAAAATGATAAAAAAAGGTCTTTGCATTTGCCTAAATAGGACGTCCATTCAATGCATCAAAGCTTTTATTCTCTCTAAAAATGAAAAACCATTCATTTGCTTCGCTTTGAAGTGCGTCTCTGATAATTCTGTTTTAATATCTTGCTGCTAATGCCTAATTTGTCATCGTCTAATTAATTAACTGTACTCTCTCTTTTTTTTTTGGTAGAATTAATTGTACTCTTTAAGACCCAAGAAGGCTAAAAATTGCTGGTCAAAAAAGAAGGCTAAAAATTAATCCTTCAAAAGTAAAAATGAAATAATATATGGCTTTTTTAAAAGGAGGAAAATTACTCATTAACGAGATTGGATTTAATGGAAGAAGCTAATTCTTTTACAAAGATTCAAATTCCTATTAAATTAAAAGTGTTGTTCACATTTAGTATTTATAGTTAGAATTGCCTCCATGAATATACTACACTGGTATCTACAACATTTTCTTTATGTATAGTCCAAAATATGCATCTATACACAGACGTTATTGCGACTAGCGAGTACATTGTGGTCATTGATACAGAAATGAAATTAAACGTGACCAAAAAACCGGCCATTAATCTGGAGTAAATTGACCAGTTGAGATCAGTTGCATAGGGAAGGGAGCACGCTAATGTTTCAATTCAACAGAATACAGCAGTTCAGTGAACCGATTCACTCCCCCAATCACTTGCTCTGCTTTTTTAATGGCATAGTATGTGAGTGGAGCAAAACATTTGCTGGCCAACCAGAAGGAAACGTAACTTTGTAGGCATTTTCCCACAGTGATCTTAAATGTATGTCACTAGTAGGTTATTTATAGCAAAAATTTTAATGTTAAATATAAGTTATTTGCAATATATTTAATGCTTACTTTTTAAATTTTATTTTTATTTAATTCTCATTAGAAAGAGAGAAAAAAAAGAAGATAGGCATGGCAATGATTTATAAATATAGGGGGAGAAAAAAATTTAATAAAGATAAAATTAAAAAATTCACAATTTAATAGATTTCTAAAATGTGTTTTAAGGATGAAAGTGGTATTGTGCCTGAAAATTAATGTATTTCATAGTCAACATCTAATTCAGTGCATTAATTGAAATTCAGTTTTGGCAGTGGGCATTAATCATATTTCCTTTTTACTTCTCTTTACGAGGTATTCTCAGAACGTGATATTATCTTTGGTCCTTAATATTGGAGTGAGTTTAACATTTAATTTTATTCTAAATATAAAATTTTAATTTATTTTGTCTCTTATATTTATTAATTTTTTAAAAATAATTTTTATAATAATTGCACATATTAAATGTTTCATCAAATAAATAAATAATACATATGATTAGCAATGATATTTTAGAAAAAATAATATCTATTTATTACAAATAACAAATTTAACTAATTTTCTTAATCTAGTCATATTAGTCAATTAACTCTTATACTAAGGATTAAAAGTAGTATAACATGTACAACACCATCTTCGTTACTATGTCTGACCGATGAAACAAAGATAACATGAGTCACTTGTAAGATATTTAGTGATTTTTTTAAAACTTTATTCTCATTTAATTTTCATGGGAAAGAAATAAAGAAAGAAGAGAGGGGTGAGAATGATTTGTAAAGGCAGAAAGAGAAAAATTTGTACATGATACCTCATAAGAATAATGCTAACACAATAATATATAAAGGATAAAATTATATATTCATATAAAATTTTTTCTTTTTACCTTATAAATGAGACAAAATAACTCCCTTGCTCCCTACCTTATACTCCTTCCGCTCCTATTTATAAGCTTCAAATTTGAAGAGGAATGTGGTTTATTGTAGCTTCAATTTAGTGTTTGTCTTGACATATAATTAGTTTTTCCCCCTTCAGTTTTGCTCTTAATTATTTATTCTCTCTTTTTTATCATAATCTCTCCTATTATATTTTCTCACATATTTTATTTTATCATTTTTTTCATTTATTATAAGGACATATTTGAAAATAAAAAATATGTTTATAATCGATTTATTGCTTTTAATTAGTTTTAACTAATTATTCATTACCCATGAATTAGTTATTTAAAGCTTACAAGGACATAAGGGAATAAACAAGACAAGAGGACTATATTAGTAACAATTTGTGATCGTTTAAAAATTCAATGCCCTTGTCCTTTTCGTTTCAACCCCCAATTAATTACACACATCGTTGTCTCTTTTTCTCACTCAAGCTCTTTCACTTCTTTTCTTTTCCATTCATCTTCTCTCTCACTTATCATTTTCATAAGTAAGGGTATGTTTGTAAGAAAAATTACCTGTATTACTCATTTATTGTTTTAAACTAATTTTAACTAATATTTTAATTTATGTGATTTAGTTAATTGTTATCTATCTATAGAATCGGAGGAAGTATTCGTTTAGTTTATTTATAAGTTACTTCTTGCATATTTTATTATGATAAAAGAAAACCTCAAATATCATTACTTTGTCTTAAAATTTAATAAATTTTCAATTTTATTCGTAGTTAACATATAGTTATATTTATATTTAGAGTAAAATTTTAATTCATATAATAAAGTTACTGATATTAAAGATAAAAAAAATTCTTTTTCTACATTATAAATAGGATCATAAGAGTATTAAATAAATAACTGTTTACAGCTTAAAAAAAGATTCGTCTATAACACAAACAATGTAGGTATATACGTATAGGATTCATATTTTATCAAAACTTTTTCCTCTAATTTTTTTCCTAATAGACCATAATTGCTTGGACGGTGGAAGTGGCAAAAGCCAAGGTACAGGCTGTCTGAGATGGTGAGAAGAACAATTTGGAGGAATATATTCCCACCAGAATGATGGCAAAAAAGTAAACCCTTAATTATCCCCAAATATGTGGGTTTGTTTGGCTTTGAACTCTGAAATTGTCTAGACGTGATACAAGTTTTTGGTCGATAAATTAATTATACCAAATTACATTACAACACTATTAAATGTCATAAATATAGCAAATCACAGCATTTATATCTTAAAAATCCAAAGACAAATTGACATGTTCAAATCATAAATTTTCATGTTTTCTTTCTTTCTTTTTCAAAATTAAAACATAGAAGAAATAAGGGAAAATCACTAACAGGTCCCACAGAAGGCAATTTATTACTCTGAGGTCCCACGAAATGTCAAAATCACTGACAGGTCCCAAAGGACCTCAGAGTAATATTTTTGTTTTGTAAAATGACATTACTGCCCCTCATATTCTAGATTCACATTTGCTCTGTCATTACGATATACAACCTCAGCAGCGACTATTAACAACCTAATGAGAGGGCGTTAACAACCCTAGCAGTATCCGTTAACAACTTACTTTATAGAATTATATAACCTCTACATAAGAGTAAATTATAACCAAATAATATAATACAACAACTTTAACACTAAAATGGGAAGCTTTTTTATATCATTAAGAATTTTAACTAGATCCAATAGGATTATAGTAATATTTTAATGCGAAGATCCATTTACAACCTCAACAGTGACTATTAACAACCGAATGAGAAGGCATTAACAACCTAAGCAGTATCAGTTAACAACTTACTTTATAGAATATATAACCTCCGCATAAGAGTAAATTATAACCAAATAGTATAATACAACAACTTTAATACTAAAATGGGAAGCTTTTTGATATCATTAAGAATTTTAACTAAACCCAATAGGATTATAGCAACATTTTAATGCGAAGATCCATTTACAACCTCAATGGTGAGTATTAATAACCCAAAGAGAGCTGTTGACAATCTAGGCAGTATCTATTAACAATTGACTTTATAGGATAATATAACCTCTAACAACTATATAAGATTAACTTTAAGACTATTTAGTTATAGTTTAGTTAGTTATAGTTAGAAGTTATATTATCCGATAAAGTTAGTTGTTAACAGACACTGTTAAGGTTGTTAACAATTCTCCTTAGGTTATTAATACTTACTGTTGAGGTTGTAAATGGATTTTCGCATTAAAATGTTGCTATAATCCTATTGGTTTTGGTTAAAATTCTTAATGATATCAAAAAGCTTCCCATTTTAGTGTTAAAGTTGTTGTATTATACTATTTGGTTATAATTTACTCTTACGCGGAGGTTATATAGTTCTATAAAGTAAGTTGTTAACGGATACTGTTAGGTTGTTAATGCATTCTCATTCGGTTGTTAATAGTCGCTATTGAGGTTGTAAATGGATCTTCGCATTAAAATATTACTATAATCCTATTGGATTTAGTTAAAATTCTTAATGATATCAAAAAGCTTCCCATTTTAGTGTTAAAGTTGTTGTATTATACTATTTGGTTATAATTTACTCTTATGCAGAGGTTATATAATTCTATAAAGTAAGTTGTTAACGGCTACTGCTTAGGTTGTTAATGCCCTCTCATTCGGTTATTAATAATCGCTGTTGAGATTGTAAATGGATATTCGCATTAAAATATTACTATAATCCTATTGGATCTAGTTAAAATTCTTAATGATATCAAAAAGCTTCCCATTTTAGTGTTAAAGTTGTTGTATTATATTATTTGGTTATAATTTACTCTTATGTAGAGGTTATATAATTCTATAAAGTAAGTTGTTAACGGATACTGCTAGGGTTGTTAACGTCCTCTCATTAGGTTGTTAATAGTCGCTGCTGAGGTTGTAAATCGTAATGACAGAGCAAATATGAATCTGGAATATGAGGGGCAATAATGTCATTTTACAAAACGAAAATATTACTTTGAGGTCCCTTGGGACCTGTCAGTGATTTTGACATTTCGTGGGACCTTAGAATAATAAATTGCCTTCTGTGGGACCTGTTAGTGATTTTCCCAAGAAATAAGGGAACATAGAATCTATTTGCTGATGAGAGCATGATTTTTTGGAAAGAAATAGGAAAAATTATAATAATGTCCCACCTAAGAGAATTAAATACAAAAAAATGCCTTAAAATAATCAAATTATTATGAAGTCTCAAAGAATCTCATTGTGAAAGATTTTATTTGTTTAATTATTAAATTGTCTTTATTTTTTTTAAATATGCATTGATAATTGAATGAGCAGTTGTTAATAATTTAAGGTATAATGATTAACAACTATTGTGACAGACATTAACAACACATTTTCTCAACACTTCACAGAAATATAATGCATGAATTGTCAATATCTGTTGTAATAGAATCATAACACCTTGAGTTGTTAACAACTATATTTTTTTAGTTATTAATACATACTTTAAAAAAGAAGAGAAGAACAATTTGGTAATTAAATAAATAGAATCTCTTGTAATGAGGTCCCTTGGGACTTTAGATTAATTTGATAATTTTAAAGAACTTTTTGTATTTAATTCTCTTAGGTGGAACCTTATATGTGATATTAGATATTAACTAGTTATATATGAACTAAACGTATATCTAAATTTGCCCTACTATTGTAAATTTAGATAGGGATTCAAAAATAGAAGTCCTTCCGTTTTATCTAGTATCTAGAATTGTGAATTCAATCTTAAATGACTAAAGAGATTAAATCAAGAAAAAAAACAAAGAAATCAAAGAATGGTTTGGAAATGTAAAGATAAGAACAAAAGTTGTAAAGATTCACAAAAACTATGTGGACAGAAACTAAAAAAATATTGGAAACCGAAGCACTAGTAAACTGACAATATAGTAAAACTGAAGACAATATATACCACACTGGTCCTTTTTAATTATTACTTGTAGTAATTTCTCACATACTAAGGACATCATTAAATGCATAAAATCTTTCACTTTTACCCTTATAAATAGCTAGTATATTTTTTTCTTGCTTATTTCCTCTCTCTTGACTTTTACATTTGTCTCCCTTAATTAATAGGAGCAGAATTGGAAATGAAGCATTAAAAAAAAGTACAAGTGACAAATGAAATAACAAAAAACCAAACTTTCCTCCTACAAATGACAATTAAAAAAGATCAGAGTAGTAAAGGGTAAACTAATCTATTATATAATGCACTAAAAATTTATATGAAAATTCCTTTAAATTTTTCTGTTGACATCAGGAACATATTATCACTTTCTTTCAATTAACTTTAATATGAAATATATAGTATATAAATTTAAGAATTCGTTACTTTGTATATTGAGATAACATTCGTATGCCCCACTCAATTGAGCTGTATATTCTGATACATTAAGACACCATAAGCCTCCCATATCCACACACACACACACACACACATCAAAAGAAAAATTGAAACAAAGTGTCTCAAGCTAAGACAATCACACATAAATTGTATTTATACACGGACAACAAAATTAAAAACAACTCTCAGGAGTTTATTATAAGGGTTTTTCAACAAAAACATAGTAAGTATACATATCGTTCATATATTATACATAGAAAGTTACATGCATGGTCGATCCTTAAACTTTTCCCAGGTTACTAGTATCAGTTACATCAACTTTTTTGTAGACGAAACGTTTAGCCAACCAAATATAAATACAAAAACTCAGAGCACTTAATCCAGCCAAAAGCCAATAGAAGTCATCAAGATGTGCTCTATTCAGATTATTCCCTAACCATTTCTCACCAGTTCTTGAGCTGATATCTTCGACAACACTTATAACAACATTACTCGCAAAGCTTCCAACTCCCAACAAGCTTATATAGGCCGCAGCTCCAATACTTCTCATCGTTTCTGGGACTTGATCGTAGAACAGTTCTTGTAACCCTACAACAGTTAGGGCATCAGAAATACCATAGATGATATATTGAGGAAGCATCCACCATATGCTTATTGGTATTACAGATTTGGGATTGTCAAGAAGATGATTCTCTTTAGCAATATTAACCCTTTTGGCTTCTACTAAAGCTGCAACGATCATGTTGAATATAGACAAGAAGAGACCTACTCCGATTCTCTGCAACACTGTGATGCCAGATGGGTGTCCGGTGAGTTTTCTGGCGAAGGGGACGAAAACTCGGTCGTAGATGGGGACGACGATGAGGATGATGACTCCGACGAGGCCTTGAAGCGATGCCGGAGGGATTTGGAAGTGTGGTCCGATGGAACGGACCATTGTGCTGCCTTGCTTGATGAGGAATGTGTGGAGTTGAGTTTGGACAACAAAGAACATTAAGAAACTTAACCATATAGGGATAAGACGAAGAACTAGCTTCGCTTCTTCCACTTGAGTCACTGAACATAGTCTCCATGGATTTTTGGTTTTGATTGAAGCATCGATGTCATCTATGATCATTGCCTTGTCCAGAAATCTGTAACAACATTTTACTTTGTAACATTGCGACTAGAAAATTGGATTGTTGCATTTGAAAAAAAAGGTGACATAAAATAATAAAATTATAAATGAGTCCCACAAGTCATTATTCAGTATTAGGGTCACCAGTCTCCAGTTTTTCTTCTCAAAATTTACCTTTTCCTCAGATCTAATATATTTAAACTCTTAACATGATGGTTCAATATCATTGTCTCATGATGCACTAGAGCAAAAAAAATGAAAAAATTAGAGACGATATAATATGTAGAAAATTTAACTGGCAGTATGAAATTGTTCATTTTCTACGCGGGTGTAGAATGTAATTAATTTTTCAAAAAAAGAAATTCTTTTTCACCTTTCTACATCGATTGTTTCAACAAGTGTAGAAAATATTTTTTTTCAGTTTTTTTAAAAAAATAAATTGCTTTTTACGGTCAAAGGGAAGATAGAAAAAGTCCTTTCAATCAAGTGTAAGGAGGCTACTTTGCACAAATGACGGAGATAAATTTTAGGAGTCAAAATATACCTTCAACATCATAATATAATGTAGAAAATTTGGGTCAGACAATTGGTAGGAGAAAACATATATAACAACCAACACAAATAAACACAATAATTGCTAGGAAGATATTTACAAAACAATATGTTTCCAACAAAATCTTTTTTTACTTTTATGATAGGAAGAAAAAGAAGATTTTTGGGACAAATGAGAAGCACCTGAATTGATTGGTGTGGGCCAAAGAATGAGACATTGGTTGACTTTGGAGATGATGGTGGGATATAGTACTATGCTCTTCCCCGCCATACCAATAAGTTTGCGGATCGCTCGTGGTCTTCACTCGCCATTTCCGAATTGCAGCCACAAAAACTTGGGCCATCCTTGTGAATGGGCTGCCTCTTGGGCCCTCCTTTTTGTACCTTTTTATACCCAACAAGAATACTGCTAATGCTAGAGCCAACACAGCCACTAGTACTCCCAGGCCCGTGGCCCATCCAATATTATCCTGTTTTGGCATATAAATAATTATTCTTGTGGATTCTATTATTTTTCACCATAAATAGAAAGGCAAAAAGAAAGAGGGGATGAACTTAATCAGTTGATTAAAACTATACTTCGTTCCAGATGTATGTGCTAAATAACTAATTAGTCGAAATTAATAAAATTAGTTAAACTAGTTATTCATTAAAAAAAAAGTTAATTTTCATGATAAATTTCAAAAATAAAATGAATTAAAATATTATATTTAAAATCAAAGTGAATTTTTTTTTACTAACTTCTATATTTTGACTAGAAAGGAGTAATTACCTGAAGGTATATTACAAGGAAAGTGGCTATAGTTGAACCAGCCACTATCCCCAGGTACCACCAGTTGAAGAATGAGCTTTTGGCAATCTTTTCTTCCGGCGAGTCATCGTCAAACTGATCGCCGGCGAAAGTTTGGACACATGGCTTGTGGCCTCCGTCACCAATGGATAGTATATAGAGAGCAACGAAAAATAAAGTGGTGTTCTTCAGTGCTGAGACCGACAGAGTCAAAAGTATCATTCCCTACATTTTTGTCAATACATCAAATTTTTTTTTCACAAAAAAAAAGTTCTATAGGGTAATGGAAGAAAATAGTATATAATTATATAAACTTCTTTTTATTGCATAATTTATTTATTTTTATTATTAACATAAACATGCAACCCCTTTCCATTTTGTCATGATTAATAAAGATGTGATGTAAATTAATTTGAGTGCCCTGTCCTGTGGATCCTCTTCCAATTTTTCTGTAGAAATGTGCTCAGGAAATGTACGAACATGCTTAAATGAGGCTGAGAAATATGTATATTAAGAGGTACATAATTAATTTGTGAATATTAAAAAATTGTTTGAATCAGTTATTCATATTAAATATGTGTTGTCTTTTTTAAAATGCTTTTATTAGCTATGCACATAAAAATATAAATATTTTAACATGTGTAAATTAAATTAAATCTCCGTATAGTTTCTTTGTTTAGAATCATAGGTAATGTGTCCATATGGCAGGTACAGATGTGTGGTCCCATATGTGACTTAGATGTGACTTAATTGCTGGGTCTATTTCTCTCTCGCACTATGGCTTTGCAGAATCTCAGACGAAAGTTTCAGATTAATTAATCAATTATTTGTTAATAAATACTTTTTCTTAAGCTTAATAACACACATTAAGTGTATATAAAACGAATCTTAAATAGTGGAGGCAACGGATGAGTTGGTAGGTCCCACATCTACTGTGGGATCCACCCCTAGAATCTTTTACTGCGAAATAAACACTTAATGATGATGTCCACCCCTAATAATGATTGCCGTTTAATTTTATCCTCATCAACAAAGAGAGGGAAAAATAAGAAGGAAAAATGTATATTATATTTTTTAATACACATGGCTATCTATTTAAAATATATTTATATGGTTTTTAATATAAAAACTAGTTAATTAATTTAAGTAGATTAAAAAAATTAGTTAAGATATTTATTTATAATAAATAGATATTATTTTTTAAAAATACTTTTACTAATCAGGTATACTAGTTAAAACTACTATTTAATAAAATAATTAATATATACAACTACGATAATGGTTTTTTTTAAAAAAAATAAATATGAAATAATAAAATAAATTGAAATTTTATATTTAAAAATAAAATAAATATCAAGCTAGTTTTTATATTAATAGTATGAAAGGAGCGTTTATTAACTGTACTTTACTGTTTTTTTTTTTTGCCACTAAACTTTACTGTCGTTCCTTAGTTTGTGAGGATTTAAAAATAATTATCATGGTGGTGGATGCTTAGACATTTCAACCATTTTTCCTAGCTCGTGGCTCGTCAATAGACAGATGTTCTTCTGTCAAAAAGTTGTGGGACCCCAAAATATGGAACTCCAATGAAAAGGAGAGAAGGCAAAGGTAAAATCTAAGGAGGAGGAAGAAGAATGGAGATAATTAAGAATAAAGGAAGACAGTACATACGAGGAGATAGATGAGAGAGGAAAGGACGATGGTGTTGAAACGACCGACATATGAATCGGCGACAAAGCCGCCGAGCAGAGGGAACAGAGACGAGACGCCGACCCAAGTGTTGACGTTTTTGGCGGCCGTCGTAATGGGCTCGTGAAGAGCATTCGTGAGGTACGTTATCAGATTCCCCGACAAACCTGAGTACGCGAATCTCTCTGCAAACTCCACACCTGCCAACACAAATATCATCGATCATGGAATCTATTCTAATCTTGTCCCCAATCTATTCCATTTGGAAATCGTCGTCTCTGATATGCACACAATTACATATATATTTATATGAGTTATTGGAAGTGATGAGAGACGTACAGATGATGAAGATGGCGGCGTGCCAACCACCCTTCCGGCTGGAAGGTTGGTTGAAGAAGAAGGCGTTACCGTCGTGGTTTTCCGCCATGGATGACGGCCGGATCGGAGTTAGAGAGAGATCAGAGAGAGCGAGAGAAAGAGTGGGGGAGAGAGAGGGAATTAAATGATCTGAAGTAAAGGAAAGTGAGTGGGAAAGCGTGGGCGTGAAGGGTATTTATATGCAGATGGGTTGGCTGTGGAGGTGAGGGAACGTGTCAGTATGAATAAATAAAAGATAAAACTAGTCATCATCGTCGTCAATATATATATAATATCTCATTTAATTTTTATTTTGGTTATAAATATAAAACCTCAATTCATTTTGTCTCTAATATTTATGTATTTATTTCTAAGATAGTCCTTTTAATAATGATAGTTCTAGCTAGGGGTGTTCACGGGACGGATCGGGACCGGGACAGGCCCGTCCCGGTTCCGTCCCGATGAACAGTAACGGGACAGAAAATCTGTCCCGTGTCCCGGCCCGTCCCGGGGTTGTCCCGGTCCCGGTCGGGACGGGACGGATCCGGGACGGGACCGGGACGTCCCGAAATAATTTTTTTTTATTTTTTTTTATTTTTTTTTAATTTTTTAAAATTTTTTTTAAAAAAATCTGATTTTTTAATTATATTTTTTGAGCTTAAATATTATAAAAACATCTTTTTTATTTGTTTGGGCACTCTTAAACAAAAGCTCAAAATATTACATATAATAGTTATTAAAAACTCTAAACAAAAGCTTTTAACACAATAAAAACTTGCTAAAAATTCTAATCATCAATAATCTCAAATCATTAACAAATATAAAAACTCTAAATAAATATATCCATAGTTCCATACAATAGTCTCAAATCTTAAAAAAAAATATGAAAAAAATGATATTATATAAAAAATTAAAAAAATTAATTTTTTTTTTTTTAAAAAAGGGACCGGGACGGGACCGGGACGGGACGACCCCGTCCCGTGTCCCGTCCCGTCCCGGTCCCTTTTTTGTCCCGTCCCGGTTTGTCCCGTCCCGAAAAATTTCGGGACGGATCCGTCCCGTCCCAATAAGACCGGGACCGGAACGGGCCGACCGGGACGGGCCGGCCTTGAACACCCCTAGTTCTAGCCAAAACATTTAATTAGCAAGGATATTTTAGTAAATACAATACCTATTTATTACAAATAACTAACTTAACTTATTTTTTTAATCTGATCAAATTAGTCAACTAACTCTTATAATTAGATATAGAGGTAATATATACGTAGTACTAGTTTTATCAATCTGTACTATTATAATACTACTTTCATCATTTAATATAATAACTAGTTTAACTTTTAATTTAATTTTAAATATAATATACTAATTTATTTTGTTTGTCATATTTATTTATTTTTTAATATAGTTTTTATAATAATTATACATGTTAAATATTTTATCAAATGATAGTTTTAAATAAAACACACTAGTAAAGGTATTTTAGAAAAATGAGAACTAATTAATTATAAATAACTAACTTAATAAATTTGTTTAATCAATTCAAATTAGTAGTAGAAGTAATATAAAAGAAAATGAAACTAAACTTACACAAAGTGTAACTTGGCCCCCGATATCTAGAGCTTTGCTTGTCACCCCCTCAAAATCGGAATCGGAGTTGTAATCGGCACACGAGTAATTTTCTTTAGCTTAACAAGTTTAAACAAAATTTTATGGACTTTCAAATAATTATCTCCACAGCAATAAAAATGCTTGTCAAGCTAGTTTTAAAACTGTTGAAGTCTAAATGAGAAAAAACAAACAAAAATAACTTCGGGAATGCACTTGCTATTCCATAGCTTATCAGTACTTTAATTCTAAAGTCTCACGAAACATTAAAAATCTGAGATAAAAATTATAATTGCAATCAAGAAAAATTATTAAAATAACACTTAGTATAAGTAAGTGTTTGTTATATGAGATTAGCTAAACCTATATGTGTGGGATTGGGGGATCTCAATATGGGTTTAGCTAATCCCATATAACAAGCCGTCTCTTATGTTAAATACTTTTTTAATATTTTTTTTTAATTTTCATCTTTAATTTTTAATTTTCAATGCTTGTTATCAAACGTAGAGGAGGCTTAACATTACTATAATAGTCATGACGTCATGAGATCATATCTGAGTCACCAATTCATTACAATGTACTCCACGAGTCTATGTGGCATAATCGACCATAACCACTGACTGAGTGGGAGCACAAATAACAATGTGTGTAGAAAGGAAGAAAATGTGCCATGAGAATTTGTCACAAATAATAAATAAATGTCACAATATTCAAATGTTCACGCTAAAATCATGCTAGGAAGGATAAATTTTTTCTCAATCTTCATCAATAGATTGGACTATAAGAAAATATAATGATCATCAAGCATTCAATCGCAACATCCTTCAATCAACACGATACCAATCGTGATGGGAAGTAACTGCCCCATCTATGTAATGCCTCATATATCGTACAAATTATATGGTGGGAAAAAACCGTCCGATCCATATACGCACAAACACACACATTCCTCATATTTATATACATTTCCACACACACACACACAGATGTGTGTGTATTGTAATTTATCTATTCCATATACATATATATATATAGACTATACATTCCAAATATATATACACCCCATGTTTATATGCACATTCCATATATATATATATATATATATATATATATCTCTCCCAATACACATTACTCAAAGGTAAGCCTTATTGTAAGAGTGAGATTCAATCTCGTAAATTTATGGGACATGAAACGTGACATTATTGAATATTGGGCCAACTTTAATGGGTGAAATCATGATAGTTTAATTTTATTTGGTTGAATATGATATGACAAAAAAAATCTTTCTTTTAATTTTTGCATGACACAATACTTTAATTATAATTTTTGTGCAACTTCGAATTTATTCTTAATATAAGAATCAAAGTAACTAAGTTGACTCTAGATTTTAAAAAGGAACCAAGTAGAACATTTTTCAAAAGAATTCACATAATTTTGTTAAGCTTTAAAGTAATATATGTAGTTTAATATAATACAACAACATGGATTTTTTTCCCATTTATGAAATACTATTTGACCTTTGACAATTGCGACTTAATCTTCTTCTTTGTTTGTTTTTGGTAAAACTCATAGTTTCTTCTATTTCTTCTGGCAAATAATGTGATGTAAAGCAGAAAAGAGAAAGGAGAAGAGAAGGAGATCAGAGAAGAATATTAGAGAGAAAGGGAGAGCAAAGACGAGAATAGGAATGGAAGAAAACTATTTGATACGTCAAAAGCCAAGTCTGCTTACACGATAAAAACCTAGGGTATTTATAACCTAATTTTAAATAAAATAATTAAAATGTAAAATCAATAAATGGGTTAGTGGGTAATTAACAAAATAAATAACTAACAAAAGAAAATTAATTAATTAAATCTGCATCATTTCCCCTCCGGTTCGAAGAACTCGCAACCGGAGAGTTAGAAAGCTGATAGCTGTCGAGAAGGGCAGCATCCACACGACGGAACTCATCCTCGGTAAGCCACGTAGAGTCTAAATCAGGACAGCCTTTCCAACGAATGAGGTAACGACTGACGGGACCTGCTGGAGTTAGAACCGTTTGCTCATCCATCACGGTGTCAATGGCTTCCGCGGGAGGCGCAACTCTAGGCACGTGTGGGGTTGGGACTTGGTGAGTCTGAGTACCTGCAGAGTCATTAGAATACAAAGGGGGCGGATCAAAAGTGCCCCAGTAAGGAACAATATCCTCAACATTAAATACTGGACTAATAGACATATCTAGAGGTAACTCTAATAAGTATGCATTGGGCCCTAGCTACTTGGAAACGCAAAACGGGCTAGAGGTGCGGGCGTGCAGCTTCTTGTAAGGCCTCTTTGGGAAACGCTCAGGCCGTATACGAACCATGACAAGGTCGCCAGCATCGAACTCTTGGTGACGTCGATGGACATCAGTAGCTATCTTATACCTGTCATTATTTAAAGCTAACTTACGCCTAACCTCAGCATGAATATCATGAAGGCGATGTGCAAAGGTCTCAGCAGACTCAGAAGGGCAAGCAGACAGGGGAAGGGGAACAAGGTCAATAGGCTGCTTTGGGTTGTAACCCTGGACAATTTGGAATGGGCTTTTGCCAGTGGATCTATTGACCGAGTTATTGTAAGCAAATTCAGCTATAGGCAAGACTATATCCCAGTTACCGGGCTTATCGTCAACTAAACTACAAAACAGGTCACCTAAGCTACGGTTAGTCACTTCAGTTTGTCCGTCAGTCTGAGGGTGAAAAGCAGACAAGAACTTCAGTTGCGTACCGAAGAGCTTCCAGAGGGTCTTCCAGAAATAGCTGACAAACTTGACATCCCTATCAGAGACGATGGTGGTAGGCAAACCGTGAAGACGCAAAACCTCTCGAAAGAAAAGCTTGGCCAGATGTGAGGCATCGATAGTCCTACTACATGGGATGAAATGTGCCATTTTCGAGAATCGATCAACTACAACTAAGACAGAATAGTGCCCTTGCATTGTTTTTGGCAAGCCAAGCACGAAATCCATACTAATGTCCTTCCAAGGTGCCTCAGGAACAGGAAGAGGCGTGTACAACACAGTATTCCTCTTCTTTGCCTTTGCTGTATGGCATGTACGACACTGGGAAAGGATTCGAGCAACATCACACTTAAGGGAAGGCCAGTAGAACCTGTCTTCAACCATGGCCGTAGTCTTCTGAATGCTGAAGTGTCCGGCTAGCCTTCCCGCATGCAATTCCCAAACGAGAAAATCGTGCAGTGACGTGCGAGGAATACACAACCTAGACCCACGGAATAGGTAGCCATCATTGATCAGGAAATTCACATGAGCTTGGCGGTTGCCATCTTTAACCTCATCATAAATGATGCCAAAGTCAGGACACAAAGTATACTCATCCTTGAGCCTGTCAAATCCCATGACATTAACTGTTAAGGTGTTGAGAACGTGGATTCTCTGGCTAAGAGCATCAGCTACCTTGTTCTCTCCTTGTGGGCGGTGCTTGACCACAAAGGTAAATTCCTGAATGAACTCGCTTCACTTGGCATCTTTGGCATTTAAGTATCGTTGGGAGCTAAGGAACTTGAGAGACTGGTGGTTTGAGTAGATGACAAATTGTTGGGGGAGGAGATAGTACTTCCAATGCTCCGAGCGAACAATGGCATAGAACTCTTTGTCGTATGTGGAGTACTTTTGCTTGGCCTCATTAAGCTTCTCATTGAAGTAGGCGATGGGGTGGCCTTCTTGGCTTAGAACGCCTCTAATTCCAACCCCGAAAGCGTCACAAGCAACTTCAAAGCACTTGTGACAGTTAGGTAAAGCCAGGAGGGGAGCACTCGAGAGTTTCTCCTTAATAGTGTTGAAAGCTGTGGAGGCCGTGGGAGTCTACTTGAACTTATCCTTCTTCAAGCAGTCAGTGATTGGAGACATAAGGGTGCTGAAATCTTTGATGAAACGCCGATAGAAGGACGCTAGCCCATGAAAGCTGCGTGCTTTATGCAGTGTCTGAGGTTCTGGCCAATCTTAGATGGCTCAGACTTTTGCGGGATCTGCAGACAAGCCTTGTTCTGAGACGATGAATCCAAGAAACGTAACTTGACTCTGCAGGAAGGAGCACTTTGGTAGGTTAAGATAAAACTTCTCCTTCCGAAGGGTCAGGAGCACCTGTCTAAGGTGATGCAAGTGGTCATCCCTAGATTTACTGAAAACCAGAATGTTAATAGACAACCACGAACTTTCCTAGATAAGGCTGCAACATATGCGTCATCACTCGTATGAATGTGCTCGGGGCGTTCGTTAATCCGAATGGCATAATGAGCCACTCATACAGTCCATCCTGTGTCTTGAATGCGGTCTTTCACTCATCTCCTGGTCTGATTTGAATATGATGGTAACCATTGCGAAGATCGAGCTTGGAGAACCACTTAGATCCAGACACCAAATCAAGCATGTCTTCTAACTTAGGGATCGGGAATCGGTACTTGACGATTATCTTGTTGATGGCTCGACTGTCAACACACATTCTCCATGAGCCCTCTTTCTTCAGAGTCAGAAGGGCAGGGACAGCGCAAGGACTGAGGCTATGCTGGATGTAGCCCTTCTCAAGCAAGCCGTTAACCTGTCGATTGAGCTCTTCCCAATCTTTAGGGTTCATCCTATAGTGTAGAAGATTAGGGAGCTGTGATCCTGGAACCAAATCGATTGCATGCTGGATGTTCCTTATGGGTGGCAAGTCAGGAGGTAACTCCTCAGGTGCAACATCCTTAAACTCGTCCAAGAGTTGGGTCACCTCTTTTGGAAAATTGTCAGGTGTTGGTGCAGAAGGAGAAACAACCTTGAAAACGACAACAAGGATGACATCAACATCCCTAGTTTCTTTGATGAACTGCTTCTCTGTCAGGAGGTGAAGGTTAATGGGCTTAGAGGTGGATCCTTTCGTGGGGGCAAGACCTTTTGCTTTGTACTCAGGCTTCGCAAGACGGAGTAAGATGGTCTTGCCCTCATGCTTGAAGATGTGGTTGTTTGCTTGGCCTTGGATAGTGACATCATGGTCATATAGCCATGGGCGTCCTAAAAGAATGTGAGACACATCCATGGGGATCACGAGACCCAAGACATCTTCCTTGTAGTCACCCAAATGGAGTGGGACACGACACTGCTGGGTGATAAGCAACGAAGTGTTGTCAACTCATGCAACACGGAAAGACTTAGCAATTGGTTCCGTCTTGAGTCCAAGATGAGCGACACCTCAAGTAGAGATCGCGTTCCTTTTGCTTCCATTGTCAATAACCAACTTGCATGACTTGTCACCGCACTTTACAAAGGTGTGAAAGATGTTGTTCTATTTTCAGGAGTCATATGGTGTTGGGACAGTCAAGAGACATCGCATCACTCCAAGATGGCCCGATGGCACTTCATCACAATTAATCTCTTTGTCCACATCATAAGGAATATCAACAGGGTCAACAACTACATCTGGCACGCTCTCGAGTAGTGCATCATCTTGATATTCAATAAGCAATGCACGTTGCGGGAACCTTGAAGCGATGTGTCCCTTGGAGTGACACTTGAAACACTCTATCGATGAGCTACCCGTGTGAATGTTTGATACTGATGACTCTCTTGGTCATGAAGCACTTGGCCCTTAAAGTTGATGACTTACCCGTTAATTGGCCGAGGTAGCGGAGCTACGAGCGGGACGAGACTCTAAACCAGAGAAGCTGGGATGCCTAAAGGAGGGATATTTAGGCAAAGAGTCAATCTCGATAGCCTTATGATATGCTTCCTCTAAACTATAGGGGCGGTTTACTCTGAGCTCCCTCTGTATGCCATCCCTAAGGCCACTAATGAATCTCTCGATAATGACAAAACTCAGCTCATTTAAGTCGTTGTGGATCAGAAGGTCATCATATCGAGAGATGTAGTTGGCTGCCGACAAGGTTCCCTGTTTTAGGTTATTCAATTGGTTGAAAAGCGTGCTCAAGTGGCTGACCAGTACGTACTTTTTCTTAAGCTTCAGCTTCATCTCCTCCCAAGTCATGACGGGAGGTTGCCCTAAGCGTTCGAGGTTCACTTAGACATGCTGCCAATACTTCTGTGCAGATCCGACGAGCTTCATCTTGGTAGCGAACGCACTACATGTCACTCATATTGTACCACTCAAAGTAGTCGTCCATGGTGACTAACCAATCGAGGAAGGCATTTACATCTAATCGACCATCAAAGTCAGGTGCCTCAACCTTAACCCTCCTCATAGCATCATCATAGTAGTCTTGCCGAGGGGTGTCTCGGTATCGCCTAGGTGGCGACGGGTCTCGTCCATATTTGGGACGAGCTATGTACCCTTCGTAGGTACGTCGATTCCCAAGATGGGATTCGTAACGATTCTCTATACCTTGTTCATCCCATGGGTCGTCCTCTTCCTCGAGGGGTTGGGGAAAGGCCTCAACATGCAGTGATCTAGCCTGTAGGTTATGCAGACCTATAGAAAGCTAGGAGCCTTTAGTGTGAGATGGTCTAACGGTGTCGAGCTTGGTGTGCGCTTGAGTAGTCTCAGGGGCATTTCCAAGAATTCCTTCTACACCCTTACTAAAGACCTGCCTATCAATTCTTAGGAGAGAATCTCTAATTTCTTGCCGGGAGGTCCTAAGCTCTTGATTAGCTATCTTAAGCTCCTGAGTAGTGGCTCTAAGCTCTTGACACTGGGAGTTATATTCTTGCTTAATCTTGGCCAAGGATTCCTTAAGGCATTAGTGAGTTCATTCAGTTTTAGTTCAAAGGTCTGAAGTCTCTGGTCTATTTGGGATTGAAGGGAGCTAACACAGGGTTCTAAGGATTGAAGTGCTTGGTCTAAGGTGTCTTGTCTATTTTCAATATCATGAATAGTCATGCAATAGATAGGCGAAAGCTAACAATAAATAATGAAGCAAGCGAAGAAGCTACTAATAAAATGAAAATAAATTCTTTTTTTCCTCCTTTTTTTTGCCCCTTTTTTCCCTTTTTTTAAGCTATAAAATAATAATCAGGAATAAATAACCAAAAATATTTATACAGGCAGCAGTGGTGTCCAGCAAGAACAACGTCTTAAAGCAATAAAAGTAACCTCCAGTATACTAAGAGTCACAATAATTAATTAGAGGGTCGATTGGGCCTTACTGGTGTAGCTTTACGACACCAAATAAAAAACCCCAATGCTCCTGGGTGACTGCTCTTAGCATTAGGAGGTTCGGCAGTGGAAGAAACGGTGCGAAACGGGGTCAAAACGGCAAAAAACGCGATCTGGGAAAGCTGGCAACGCGGCGGTGTGTGGAGACCACACGCAAGGACTGTGGCGGCGCGTGGGGGCTCGTGGAACACCGGCTGGCCTTGAAATTTCTGGGTCTGGCCGTGTTCCTCCTTGTGAACCCGATAGAGGTGGTTTCACGCCAATCGGAGGTCAGACAAGAAAGTTATGAGCCTTCAAAGTGACAGTGATGGTGATCTCGCATAGTGGACTTTTTCCGGTAGTAACTCACTGTGAAACTGAGTGGTCTGGATGGTTATTGGCCGAAGAGGATGATGACGGTGGTGGTGCAGTGAGAGGAGGCCTGGGAGTGAATGGACAGAGGCGATTGGCAACGGAAATTGGAGAGCGACGGCATTGTGTGTAGCTTTTGAACTTAAGGGTGTGTTTGGATGGTTTGGATTGACAGAAATTGGACACAGGGAAGCACAGCCAGGCTCTAATGCCAAAATTGATGTAAAACAGAAAAGAGTAAGGAGAAGAGAAGGAGATCATAGAAGAATATTAGAGAGAAAGAGAGAACAAAGATGAGAACAGGAATGGAAGAAAACTATCTGATACATCAAAAGCCAAGTCTGCTTATACGGTAGAAACCTAGGGTATTTATAACCTAATTTTAAATAAAATAATTAAAATGCAAAATCAATAAATGGGTTAGTGGGTAGTTAACAAAATAAATAACTAACAAAAGAAAATTAATTAATTAAACCTGCATCATAATGCTTCTTCTTTTTTCATCAGTATAGATTTAGTGTCCCCTATCTAAATCTATGCTTATCTCTTATAAATTTGGATCTCACCTTTCCTTTTCCCTCCATTTTCTGTTAATGTAACAGAGTTTGAGACGAACAAGTGGATAAGAATTGCAAGAAATTAATTTCTAAACAAATTATTAATTCTCTATTGAACCATACGCACACCAGTAAACAAAGGATTAGATAAGCAAATTAATGCTTTAGACAAATAATCCCTTCTTAATTGCTATAAAAAAGTCTTATACTACTTTCAGTCCTTAATATAAAAACTGATTGGTGGTTGGATTTAATCCCAATATAAAATCTCAATCTATTTTATATCCCAACTTTATAATTTTCTCTCTCAAAATATCCCTATTGATTGTACATGTTAGAGAGTTCCCACCAAGAAGTAGTTTTAATATACATAATTAAAGAAGAGAGCTTAGGAAAGCCAAAAAATATTTATTACAAATAATTAACTTAACTAATTTTCTTAATATCCACAAATCAATAATATAACTCTTATATTAAATACATAAAATAGTAATAAAAACTATAGAGCCAATAATTAAGAAGATAGAGCTAGCCGCAGCACATCCATATCCACAAAAGCATATAATAATGGAGGTAGGACATCTGAAACATTTTTCTTAATTTTAGAAAACACAACAGGTTGGCAAAATTAGCACGTAACTAGTTTTCTTGCTCAATTAAGGATAATAGATATCCCTTTGTAATTTACTTTCATGACTTCATTAATACTCTACTGTTCGTGTCGACGAGTACCCAAGTGCATTGAATTTAGATGAGATTCAAACACTTTACATTTCATGATTCTTTTATAGTTCTAGTGATTTTTTTTTAAAAAAATATTTTAAAATTAATTTGAACAACCGAAATTATTTAGTATGAAATGCAAAAAAATTGTAGATCGAAAATAATCAATATATGAATAATAATAACATAAATTATTTTAATTATAATAATTTTTTTTGCAAATGATTATTTTTTAAATTTAATTTCATACTAGTAATTTACTTTATATTGTTTCGTGACTTTGATGATGATGATGATAGAGTTTACTGTTCATAACAGTGAGTCTCCCAGTAATGATTAAAAAAGTCTTTACCTTTTTGGAAAATGGGACGTCAAGTCAATGCCTAAAAGCTTAGTTTTACTGGCTCATTTGCTTCGGCGAAACCTGCCTAGTGCTTCGCTCATCATAATTTATTTTAATATTATATCACTAATTTGTGCTCATTTAACTAATTATATTATCCTCTTACGAAATTGACAACTACTGTAAAGGCCACCCTATATATTTCTACTTTTAGATTTGATTGATTAAAAAAAACCAAAATTAATATAGAGTTAACATAAATAAAACTCATCAAAGCAACAAATGGTTATTGGGCTAATTAATAATTAAGGACCTAAATATCTTTTAAGTAATGAAGTATTGAGTTTTGGAGCTTTAATTTGTTGATTAAGAAAAGAGCTCAAAAGGTTCCGTCTAGTTAGGGCTTGATTGGATTTAAAATATGTAGAATTTGATGCGGGATAGAGCAGTTACACCATTAGAAAGCTAATTAACTCAAAATGTAAAACATTAATTATTGTTTGGGATTAATGGATGACCTGATGAGATGAGGGAGTGATTAAAAGTTCAAGCTAAGTTGTTTATCACTTTTATTAATTATCTGTATTATGATTATTGTTATTTTAACTTTATGCCCACTTTTAGATTGTGGAGGTGATTTAGGGTTTTGCCGACTGTCACTGTGCATGACTGTGGTAATCTACTGGTTTACTTTGTTATGCAAAAGGGAATACTAAAAAAGAAAAGTTGCTTTAAGAAGATAATTAATAAGATTGTTCCTAGATTTGCTGTCTTTTCATCAAATCAATTTTCATGAGTTTGGTTACACCCCAAAAAAAAAAAAGTGAGTTTGGCCGACTGTCTCCATCCGCCTACAATAACTGCTCCACTTCCACCGCCGGCGGTGGAAGTTGGAGCCGGCTGGCCATGTCCGGGGATTCATCATCATTGATAATATTGAAAATTAGTATGCGTTAAATTTATACTTTACACCCTCTCCAAGTTATTTTTTTAGGACTTGTTTGGTTTGAAGGAAGGGCAGGAGAGGGAGGAAAAGGTGGAGTAGGGGATGGCGGGAGAGGTTTTAACCTTACTTTGTTTGGTTTGACTAGAAAAAAGGGGAGAGAAGGATGTTTAATAATCCCTTGTTTGGTTTAAGAGAGGGAAGAGAGGAATAGTAATAATTAATTTATCATTTTATCCTTACATATTAATTTATATTTTTATTTATATAAATTAATTTACATCTTAATTCAAATTACATAATTCAATGTAAATTTTCTCTGTCGTGTCAATAATATGGGTATTAAAATATTGGTATAGTGATGTATTAATATTGTGAAGATGTGTATAAAAAATTGATATATTAATATTTTTAAATTTCTAAAGCCTCCACTGTTTTCATTTCGTTCTCGTCTACCTTACAAAACAAATCAGATATGGCTTCTCTTCCCATGCTAATGTATATTTATTAAAAAGAAGCAGATTCATTGCCTACACATGACCAGGACCAACAAATTTCATAAACTGTTGAGCATCGTCACGTTTCCGAAAAAAATTGACGATGAAGGTATTTAGTTAAATAAATTAACCTAAAAAAATTAACATTTTCTTTAAACTTTTATCAAGGCGTTTGGAAATCTTTTCAGATCAATTGTAGTTTTTTAATTGAACATCTGAAAATAACCGAACATCTGAGCAAAACGTAGATGGAGGGAGCTGTGGGTGAGGGTTGTGACAGGCCAATAGTGGATGGGTATGAAAGGGAATGGGTGGATTTAATTTTCTTTTTTTTAATCTAAGAACATTATTGGAATATTACATAAACTATAAGGGCAAACTAGTAACATATTTGGCTCCTCTCCAAAAAACCCCAATTTGGGGGAAGCCAAAATGAGGGGGGAAGGGGAGGAGGGGGAAGATTTTGGCTGCCTTTCCCTCCAAAATCTCTAACCAAATGATGGGAGTGGCTCATTTTTCCTCCTCTCCCCCACTCTCCCCTCTAACAAACACACTTAGTATTTCTTCTTTTTTAAAGGAATTCATTTTTTTTTTTTAAAGAATTATTTTGATTGCATATATAATATTTTAATCTATTTTATCTCTTAAAATTATAACTTTTTCCTATGCTTTTTATACTGATTACATATATTAAAGAGTTTTTTTTCATGAATGAATAATTTCTAATGCAAATGTTTAAAAGAAGTATTTTAGAAAAACTAATACATTTTTTTATAAACAACTTACTTAAATAAGTTTTTTTAGTATATATAAGTTAGTTATTTAGTTTTTATATTTAGAATTAGAAGGTTTTAATTCTATATATTTATCCATGCCTCACCTCATTCTCTATCATCTAATTAAGCTAGTATTATGCAGCTAAGTTATCATCTTTATGACACGGAGGTTATCTAAACTGTCATATATCTCAATAATACATATAACAGAAATATGATCAATTGATTATATGTATTTAGACAAAACATACTAAATTATTTTGCTTAGCATATTTTGATACTAAATGTGGACACTTTTCTGAGATTTTAATATTCATTTATTAAGTTGTGAGAGATACGTTCTGTTTAATTCGGACACATACTAACTATTAAAACAATAAAGCCACCCAAGTCGTTTTCACATGACAAATTACCAACAGGACATAAGAATATATAACATCTACATCAGGCTTAGTCGGCCTCAACAGTACGTTTTGACCATGTATCATCATCTTGTTCTCCATGCCATGTACCAAATTAGAGAAAGAAATTAATATGGTTACCATATTCAACATCCAAGATCTTGTCTAGCATATAAGTATAAAAATACTCACAACCAATAGGTATTGATTTAATGGAACTAGCTATCACTACAAAAAAAAAAAAAAACTTGATTTTCAGCAACGATAAATGTTGCTGCTAAAAGTAAAAAAATCGCCATTAAAAGTTTTCAGTGGTAACACAAAGTTGTCACCAAATTATTGCTGTAGCAATTATTGTTATCAGTGGCAACAAAATGAGTCACTATTGAATGTATAGTTTCAGTGTCAACTTTTCAATGGCAACACAAAAGTCGCCGCTGAAAGACTTTTCAACAGCAACAAAGAAGTCACCACTGAAGACCCTTTCAGCAATGACAAAAGGTTGCTGTTGAAAGTATCATCAGAGAAAAATAGGACTACCATCGGCTACCACCACATCATTACCGGTTAGCCTTGACCACTACCATGTCACTACCGGCCCGTTGCCATGTCATTTTCAGTCATCCTTGAAAGAAGCTTTTAACAGCAACAATAATGGTAGCCACTAAAAGCCCTTTCCAGTGACAACATTAGGTCGCCGTTGAACGTAAAATTTTAGCAGCGATATTAGGAGTTACTGTTGAAAGTCTCACTTTTAAAAATTGACCTTCAATGGCGACTCTAAAAAGTCACTAGTGACTCTGAAAGTGTAGCCACAGAGAAATAGGACCACCATCTGCCATTACCACATCATTGCCGGTCAATCGTGGACTACTATCATGTCACTACCGGCCAGCCGTCACTTCATGTTAAGTCGCTGCTGAAAGCTTCTTTCAGTGACGACAATAATGATAGCTGCTAAAAGCCCGTTTCAGTGGCAATATTAGGTTGCCGTTTAAAGGTCCTTTTAGTGGCAACATGATTAGTCGCCGCTAAAAGTCTGACTTTCAAAAATGGTCCTCCAGTGGTAACTCTGAAAAGTCGTTGCTAAAAGTAAGGTCACCGTTAAAAGTAAGACCAAGGAACAAAAAACCGGATCGGGAGCTAAACCAGTCGAGGTAGTAGGTCAAGGGTCACTGGTCGAACCGGAGGTCGGACCGGAGTCAGACCGGTCATATTAAAATAATATAATTTAATTCACAATATTAAAATAGAACCAAATTCATAAATAATAATCATTCAAAAAAAGATAGGAAGTTACAAAAGTAGTTTAAATGTTTAATTGTACCAAGCAAATATTAATAAAATTCACATCTTCATCACTATGCAAAATCAAAATCATCATTAAGATCATTGGTAAGAGCATGGACTGAGATATCATTAGTTGGGCGAGTATCATCGTGCAAAGGTGGAGGATCATCAATATCCATATCTTCATCACCTATATAAGACAATAATCAATATTAATGATTATGCAAATAATTATATATTCATCTAAGAATACTAATAGAATCTTAATTATATATAAAAACCTTCATTATCCCTCTCAAAAGTTGTTGAATTTGCAGTGCCTTTATTGTTAAGGACACTTTCAAGCGTAGCCACATCTCTATCATCAAACTCAGGGGTGGGATCTTCTTCAGTCACCCAAAAGTCCATCATGTCAATGTTTTCATAGTCAATTGGATCATAACTTTTCTTCTTCTTCAATGTATTCCTTTAATGACAAATAAAAATTCAATTAAATATAAATCAATTAAAATAAAAGATTAAAAGCATTTACTATTTCTAAGAGTACCTATGCTTCAATCGCAGGTTATAGTTTGTGAAAACCAAATCATTCAGCCTGCTGTGTTCCAATCTGTTCCTTCTTTTTGTATGAATTCTCTCAAACAAGCTCCAATTCCTCTCATAACCAGAAGAAGCAGAAGTTTGACTAAGAATATGCATTGCAACGCGCTGCAATTCTGGAACTGAACAACCATAATATGTCCACCACTCATCTGCATAATAAAATACATTTAGCATACAATATTATAAAGAATTAGTGAATAACCATGAATGTACTATAAAGTATTAACACTTACAATGGTCTAATTTTTGTGCAGCTTTTTGATATGAGGGTCTACTGAAAGATTCTTTGCCTTCACGATAAGTAGTTGTTTGTTTCATTACCAGAAAGCCATCAACATCTTCATCTGAATAAGACTCCACCACATCAATCAAAGCCATCATTAATTTTGACTTGCTAGGACAGTTTGGACCATATGTGATTATAGGGTTTAACAAGTACGATGCTGCATGGAGATTGGTTTTCAAATGCCTGTCCCATCGAGCTTGGATAATTCTTGTATAAGGCTTATACATCTCCTTATTCTTCTTAAACATCTCCTTAATTGCCAATTTTGCTCTTTGTATGCCTTCATAAACATAAGGCAATGAAGGTTTTTCATCTGAATCCACAATTCGCAATAATTTTATCAGAGGAGATACAATCTTTACAACTTCATAACAGTCATTCCAAAACCGGTTATCTAATATGATTGCACTAAAATTTTTTCCTGCTTTGGTCTTGGATAATTTGTGGTCCACAAAGTGCTTATCAACAACCAAAGCTTGCAAGTCATTTTTGTGCATATATGCTGTGCAATGTAATAAATGTAGTAGCAAATCTTGTGGCACCAGGACACACAATTTCTTTCCAGCTCGGTCTTTTTCTCATCCAGGATAAGAAAATCATATGATTGTATGCAAAGATGGTTATCTTTGATGCCTTTGATGCAAAGTCCGACGCATGAGGCATGCTGGAAAAGTCTTTCAATACAAGATTCAAACAATGAGCAGTACAAGGAGACCAATAAATGCTTTTATACTTTTCCTTAATCAGTTTGCCACATGCTACATAGTTGGCTGCATTGTCAGTTACTACATGAACGATATTCTTAGGACCAATCCACTCAATGACTTCACATAATAGTGTAAATAAAGTTTTAGCATCTTTGACTAGATCTGATGCATCAACAGATTTCACAAATACCATATCATGTGTAGAATACACTAAGAAATTTATCAAAGTGCGTTGCCTAACATCGGTCCATCCATCAGCCATGAGTGTGCAGCCATTGTTTTTTCATTTAGCTCGATGACAATCAATCAGCAACTGACATTCTTTTTTCTAATCACTCAATAAATTGGTTTTGAAATCATAAGCACTAGGGGCTTTAAACCCAGGCCCAATTGAAGCAATTCCATCCACAGCTTTTTGAAATAAAGGGCAATCAAATGCTTTAAATGGAATGCAATTCACAATAGCCCATTCAGCAATCAACATTTTCACATTATGTTTTGCTTCTTTAGTTGCTAATGCACTTTTAATACCTAGTTGGGAATCAGGGGTTGTCTTAAGAGCAAAATAATTATCCATACTCCCAGTAGCTTTCCTCTTCTTTGAAGTACTCATGATAATTTGTGAATCAACATGGGTTTCTTCAACATCCTCTTCTAAGTTTTCAACAGTTTTTTTCTTTGAAGATTCTTTCAAAGATTCTGACATTCTATGACGTACATCATGTGAAACTTTCTTGCAAGAAGCTATTTGACCAGTGATACCAGCAAGATGTTGCTTCATCCTATTTATCCCACTTCCTTTATAACTATTAGCACAAAAAAGAAAAGTATATATATTCTGTGTCCCCTCTTTTTTGTATGCAATATGTGCCCATGCAGGATCAGTTTTAGTACGTAATGAAGAAGTGGGTGTAGGAGTGGAAGTTTTAGTATTAGGAGTAGAAGATCCCGTATTAGGAGTCACATTGTCACTTCTTGAACTTGGATTACTTGAAATATCCATCACTGTTACTAAATAACAAATCAAGAAAATCAAACATCAAATATCACATTTGGCCATTTGGGGGTTCATTGCTATGGGATTAGCTCGGATAATATAACATCACTGATTAAAAATCAAAGATCAAATTGACAAATTCAGATTTCATATGAAATATGCACTTTAAGTACTTGGATCTAATATTCAAACACCATTTGCATAAATTTTCAGGTTACGAGCATCATGCCGAAATTCTGGACTTGAAAATTTGATCTTTGGAATAAAATTGACAACCATATTTGAATGGATAGAGTCACAGAGATTTGATACTGAAAGTGAAATGAGTATGATCATATTCTTACGTTGCTTCTCCAACTCTCTAAACTTTTAGTTAACGAATCCTCTCACATGTGCTGACCAGATATCATCATTTAAATGATGTTCCAAGTAAACAAATAATTGAAATCAATCAGTATGACTGTTTATATTTTTTTTCCCGGATCTTACATCTATATCATACATGATATTGTTCTACATTAGAAAAAGGAAATAAATCTCATTTTATCTAAGCCTAGCTACTTTACAGGTTATTAGTGTTGAGCTTGAGAATTCAGATGGGAAAAAAAACAGAAGAAGAACGCACAAAACATGACCAGTGAAGGAAAAACCATAAGAGCAGAGCACATTTATGATTTAACTATCTAAGCCTAATTGAATAAAAATTACTAACAGGACAACAAGAGGCAAGAGCACATAAGCGACCACCTGTAGCTCCAACAATGATTCTGCCACCGTGAAGAAGTAACGACGATGGGACGCGACCACCTGCGGCTACGATGTAGATTTGCGCTTGAACCATGATCACTAGCTGCTTCAACGTTCAACCTCGACGACATGACGCAAAGATCTGGGACCTCCGATGGCGAAGAAAACTCCGGCACAATAAGCTTGATTCAGCTAGGGATTTTCGATTTGGGGGAGGGTAGCGATGGCGAGAAGTGAAAGGCAAAGATTTTTCTCCAAACTGAAGCAGGGGCCAAGCTCATTTGATTTGGACCGGATTGTCTTTTTTTTTTTTTTAATTTTCCACTGCCAATGACGTCGTTTTCCATGGATTGGATGATTAAAAAAAATAAAATATTCAAAACCGAGCAACCCATCAAACTGGCGGGTTGCCCGATTTGATCCGGTTGAATCGTTCTCAGAACGGTTCAACTGAAGGCTGGTTTTTTTGGCCTCCTGGACCAGACCAGCCACCGGTTCACCGGTTTTCTGGTTGAACCGGCCGGTCCGGTCCATTTTTTTTTCCTTGAGTAAGATTTTCAGCGGCAACATTTTCTATTGCCGCTAAAAGTTGTTGCTGAAAGTCTTTTTTTATAGTGTATTTGGTCACTTAAACATGAGGCATCAAATTTGATTTCACATGAGTACAAAAAATGCTTTTCGGAGAGTTACCTTCAATTGTCCCGATAATATTCGAATCTAACTCAATCAGCTAATCATAAAAATGAGAATTAAAAAAAAACACTCACAACTATATGTAAACCCTTCATATTTTTGAAGTATCAATCCGGTCAGATGAATTTAGGTCAGACCTTAATGCAGAAATTGCTATAGTTTGATGCACTTTCATCGTGGCATTGGTGGATATACAAAATAACATAAGGATATGTTTTTTCAACACAAGAAAAATAAATAATGAAATATTACCTTGATACAAGGGTTGAAATAAGTTGAACAAGAAAAATGGTCCTACAGATAGAAGGGGCAAGATGATGATGATGAGTTAGGTGGATCTCTCAGTGGAACTATGGTGGGTTGACCCATCTTCATCAATCTTACTATCGCGAATGAGTTATAAAACTAGTCAAAATTTATTTTGTTATGTCTCTCTCTATATATATATAGGCTTATAATTAACAGTCATGACTTTTTTCCTATTTCTTTTGGAAAAAAAAAGATGAAAGTTAAAATTAATTTTTTTTAATAAAAAATTTAGGTGAGTTGAGTCTAAAGGCTTACTAGGGTCAGAATATGCCTCCAAACTCAAAAAGTGTTTACAGATTGCTTACCAACAAAGTCTTTACATTGGTAGCGAGATTCAAACTCACAACCTTATAGGTTATGAGTTGACTTCTTACCAACCAGACTAACTCTCTTCTTATTGGTAGTTAAATATTAATAATAGTATTTAAATAATTCAAATATTTGCTTGCATACCCGCACACTTAACTCTCTGATATGAAGTTATATTTAATCATGCTCATTCATGAGATTTGCAATAACAATCACCTTAACTGAAATAATCAATTTCAATATATATTATAAAATTTATAGTAAGATAAACTATTCATAAGTTATAAATATAATAAAACTTATTTTAAACTTCATGCAAATATATAGTAAAACATGCCTATTTACTTGAGTACACGACTTAATGACTTAATGAGCTTATACGGATGAAATTTAGTTTTGGATAAATTAAAGTGAGAAAAATTAATCTGCAAATTCGCATAGTTTCAATTGATTTTTGAATAGTTATATGTAGGTTTTGTTATCAAGTCCTTATAGTTTTATTATTTTTAATCAAGTCCCTGCATTTTTTCATTAGATCTTTATAACCTTACCTGATTTTTAATAAGATTGTTATAGTTTCATGTGACCGATAAAAAGAAAAGAAAACTAAAAGAATTTAATTAAAAATCAAGTAAAACTATAAAGATTCATAGATTATTTCCAATTAAAGTTTTAAAAGAATATGATATTGTTAATTTTTTTTTGAGCTGAAGATATTGATTAATTTAATATGATCAGAAGAACTAAGGTTGATGCTTTGCAGAAATCTGATATACTACCTCTGGTTCTTAATATAAGAGTTAGTTGACTAATTTGAGAAAATTAAAAAAACTACTTAAGTTAATTATTTATAATAAATAAGTGTTGTCTTTCCTAAAATATCCTGCTAATTAAGTACATATATTGGTTAGAACTAATATTATTACAAGCACAACCTTGGGAAATAATGGATAAATATGAGAGAAAAATGGATTGGGATAGTATATTTAAAATTAAAACAAAAGTCAAATGAGCTCTTATATTAAAAACTAGATGTAGTAATTTGTATTCATCGTGAATTCATGACCTGTAAATGATGGCGAACACACTGACATACATGTATGAAGATATAGATTTATGATGTATTGGACCTAATAAGTCAATACCACTTAACCTAACCCAAAAAAGCAGAAGATAATTGCATGGTCATTTCTTATTCACAGAGACATTGAATTGAATGATTATGAAACCCATCAATTAATAAGGAGATCAGGTTGGTTGTTATGCCTCTATTGAGCATGTGAGAGCTCTTAAGATAGCGCACAATATAATGTTGGGAGAATGATAATTATAGATGGTGAAAGAATATTGACGTCTCTGTCTTGGCCTTTTATCTCAATCACACTAAATATTTTTCTTAAAACTTTCTTAAGCATGCTGCTATGAGTTTGACTCTCTATAGACATAATAGGTGCATGGGTTTCTCTCATTGGCTTAACGATAATAAAAAAATAATATCAATATAAAATAAAGACTTATTTTATATATTCACAACTTAAATATCTTTGTTTTATACTATTACCTCTTATCTTAAAATAAGAGTTAGATAACTAATTTACGAATATTAAAAAATTAGTTAAATTAATTATTTGTAATAAATGTACGATAACTTTTCTAAACCACTCTATTTAATAATGTGAATTGGAAGTACCCGTTGCTAGAAAAAATTATAAATTTTAGAGACAAATAAACTGAAGACTTATATTTAAAATCAAATCTAATTCTCACCTAGCTCTTATGTTAATCACAGAGAAAGTAATGATATATTCATCAACACATCATTAATTGTCATTCTTCCTCTAAAGATTCAATTCAATATATGGAATATCTTAGTGGCGCCGTGAATTGATCCACTCCTTATCATTTAAGTATATACTTCGTCATTGAATATAACAGGCAATAAAATAAAAGAAACTTTTATTACTACATATAAGCATAAAACCATTATATATATGTGTGTGCGTTTAACCTTATCCATTGCTCAAATACTCTCACAAACCAACTCAATTTTACATGAGTGACAGAGGTTTTTGTCACTTAAGCAAATAATTGGAGATTCGAGTCTATCTTAACCCTCGTAGGTGGCAACTTTAGTTGGAAAATTTTTTTGACTTTTGCCCTTGGTAGCTCGGGATTATCTCTATTGTTAGCAAAGGTCAACTTTTTGTATTAAAAAATTTCTCTTCTACACAAAAGAAAATTGCTGTCTCAGATACACTAATAGAATGTTGAGATATTAATTAAGAGTGAAAAGAATTATTTTTTAACAAATTCTAAAGCAACAAATATTTTAAAAATATACATTATTTTATTAAGAGGATGAAAAAACAAAGCATCATTTAATTATTAGATATGTTTCTTGTGTATCACAATCCATTATAAATCACACTATTGGTTATCCACAACTCAAGATATATGATTTTATGTAACGTATATGGTATAATCATCACAAGTTCGACTACAAACATATATCAATACAACGGTGAATCAATATTATGTGTACTATATTGAAAGAAAGAAAAGAAAAGAAAAGAAGGAAGCATAATTTTCAAACATTAAAAATCTAGTGAATTCTAAATTCTAAATTCGAAAATTCGGAAGCTACAATATGCTTGACCACATATATTATGTTTAATAGAAGGATTTATATTAACCGTAAATAAGAGGAGTGCATGGTTGCACGAAGCCTCACCACATCCACAAGAACCCTATCAAATGGTGAAAGTGGAGAGAGAGAGAGAGAGAGAGAGAGAGAGCACATGATATGAATCAAAATCTGCAGCAAACTAATAAAGGCTCCATCTTTCACATCAGGCTGTGTCAGTAGCACACTCACAACACCAAATACATCACATGTTGCATTTCACATATAACACGCATACTCTGTATATTCCTAATGATTTATTTTATTATAAGAAAAAATTGTTGAAAAATCCCACATTAAAAAATTTATTATCCAAAGGTGAAATTTATAGGTCCTTCACTCGGTGCAACTAGTCTTTAATGGATCTTCAACTAGAAGCAAAAATCTTTTTTTTTGGTGATACAGTAGGAGCAAAATAAATTACACAAGAAGCAAAAATCTTTAAAAAGGAGAATATTTGCACATAATTGAAGGTATATGTTACGCATAATTGAAGAGTTGCACCTACTTAAGAACTTGAGTCCTTGAACAAATTTCAGATACCTTATGGGCAATAAAATTTCCATTAGGAATTTTTCAGAAATTTTTCTCAATTATAATCATATCTTCTTTTTTTTAAAAAAAATATTTTCATATATGATTATTAAATAATTTACATAAAATTCAAATGACTCAAATTTTGTTGGGGATGAGAGTAAAAATTAAACATGAAGTAGCTGGCATGATCAGATACCTGCCTATATGTTGAGTGGGAATAATATAATATGGGATGCTATTTGTTTGGCTAGCAAGCAATAGTGATTGACTCAAATGGCATCTGAAAGTGGAAAAGCAGACCTGCCAATGCGGAGGGAACTTTCTAGGCAACCCCACTGTTCCTGAAAATTGTGTTTCCTCATTACATTCAATGACTTCACCCATGGATTTGTTGCTGCACAAATACATGGCATCTTCTACCCTTTTTTTCATAGCACTATCAACGCAGCTGGAATATTTGTACAGAGTCAAAATGAGTCCTTTCACACACACACACACACACATATAGTCATGATTTGTGTTATTCATATGGCCATGATTCATCAATAACATAACATACAATAATTATATACCATCTAAGACGCTTTCCTTAATATAATAGATAAATAATTAATTTACAGATATTAATAAAATTATTTAAATTAATTATTTAAAACAAATATATCTTGGTTTCTCCAAACTATTATCTTTAATCATATGCATTAAAACTACTTGATTCAAAGTTCCCTAATATATGTAATAAGTAAAAAACTAATTGTTGTCGTGACACACATCTTACCTTGGGTCCTGAATATATAAGCTAAACAAATATTCACTTTGACTATAAATGTAAGATTTTAATTTTCCCTGCCTTACAAATTTATAATTTTTTTTTCTAAGTCTGCATTAAACTCTAGCCAATGTCAATAATTCATGCAAAGCTTGTCAAATAGCTAGACTAGACTCAAACCCGACAGTACAAATGTGGAGCCACTAGAATTAATTGTTGTTTGATTGATTCCCAAAGTTTATGTTGATAATGATTACATAATTTTCTATATTGTACTTGCACATAAATGAAATATTACCTTTATTCCTTCATATAAGATTTGCTTCATAAAATAGATGTTATATTAAGAATAGCTAATACATCAGTTTATTTCTCATAGTTCATAAGTAGCTACCTAGTCAATAATGTTCAGGTTGTCCATATTACGAGAGAAATTGAGTACGTTTAGTTGAAAAGAAATGAACAATTTAAAATAGTGAAGCCAGCCCTTTTCTTTTTGAGGAATTATGGGTAGAATTGAACCTGCAGCCTTCCACTCTTGATTTTTAATGTAAGAACTATTTAACCATCTAAATAGATTTAAAAAACTGAATAAATTATTTAATTGTAACAAATAAGACCTATTTTTCCTAATAGCATGCAACATTAGATTATATATATTAATTTATAAATTAGAGAAATTAATTTGGTGAGAAATAATAAATATAAGAGATAAAATGAATTAAAGTGACCAAAATCATCAGCTTCTTAATTAAGTCATGCTTAGAGAGCAGAGGAGTACTTTGGATGATACCATGCTCTATATTAAAATAAATCTAGTTTCACCATCTAAAGCATACATGGTAACCAAGATTCATTGACTTGTACGATATACCAAAGGATTTATTCGAAAATGGCGAGTTGGTGAAGATATAATAATTGAGGCTAAATGTGTACAAGAATTGAAGGTATGATGGCTGCACGATTGTTGTCAAGAACTCTAAAATGAATGAATCATGTTTGGTGGGCAATCAATCTGAAAAGGATTTGAATTGAAATGAACAGTGTTTCCTATCATGGCTTCAATGGGTAGGGACGCAGACACACAAATCTGCAGCTCTTCAGACATTCATGAAGAAGCAAAAGATATAGAGAGGATAGGGTACTAATGCCCGAGTGGGGCTTTTCGGCTCACCCTTAAAATTTAGTTTAAACGGTCTAAATTTTATGTCTTTTTATTTATCTTTTCTGAATTATATTTCTTAAAATAAAACATTATTAAAAATATAAAAAATAAAATAAGAGGATATTAAATGTAAGCCAGGTTTGATGCTACAAATCTCCCTCTAGCTCTGCTTTTCCACTGCTTTGAAGTTTTTTTTTTTTCTTTTCAGGAAAAGAAAGGGGAAAACTTTTTCTCGAGTCGCCCTATAAATAGGATGGCTTGTCCTATTATTTCTTCCTACTCTGTTTTTTTTCCATCCTCAACCATCTTATGTTAACTCAACAAAGAAGCCAAGCAAACTTCACATATAATCTAAATCAAACTAAAGTTTTATGTTTTCTTGGTTATGTATTCCAAACTAGAATTTCTTGTCCCTATACCTATATACTACCTCCGGTCCTATGATTAGGACCGGAGGTAATATATATATATATATCTCTCTCCCCCCCCCTCAAGAAAGAAGAACAGTAAACTAGAGAATAATCTCATCATCAGCAAAGAAACAAAGGAATGGAGAATCTGCTTAATGGAGCATAGCTTTTTTTCGAAACGAAATATTGGAAAATGAAGTGCTGGGAAACTGATAATAACATTGAAAAAATGGCATTTACATTGTCTTTATTTTTTAGCGGCGAAGATAACCAGAATTCTAGTATCAATCAAAGGGGGCAAGCTAGCATAGTTACAATTACTACTAGAATTTTAAAAGGGAACACATCAAGGAAAAATAAACCTTAAGAAGAAAATAATCACACCATTGTTGTACTAAGTTCAGGCAATCTGGTCACGATATAATCGAAACGTATATTAATATAGTAAAAATTTTGTAGGCCCTTTATTTTAGACTTATCATGAAATAGATGGTCTACTTGTTTTGAAAAGAGGATAAGCATTGAATTTTATTATACTTCAGCAGAGTCCTAAGTTTATAGATAAGCTTAGTGCAAATAACACGTGAATGAGAAAAAGTCTAAAATTTCAGCGAGAGAAGAAAGGTTTGGCGTGTAAAAGAAAACCACGTTTTTCTTAATTTTCAGAAAAAAGATACGTACGACTCTCAAAATACTTGTAACGTCAATTTAATTTCGGGTAATGCGCCAAGCAAATAATGTTTTTGGCAGCACTGCACAAATAAATTCTGCGTCGTTTCATTTCAAAAAATAAGGAAAAAAGCAGTGATACATGAAAATGACCTATCCTTGTTTTTTCCTTGCCTGAATGAAAATGACCTATCGAACAAACAACTTTTGCCGGTTGGCACAAAAAATTTCCCAAGTCCGTAGCCATTGCATTGCATATCCCTTTCTTTTGGCAATCTAAAACCTTAAAACATTCTCTCAAATTTTGGACTCAATGTACTGTTCTGTATTCTAAATTAAATTCTCAATATTCCTACTTTTCAAGAAAATAACATAGAAGAATATACTTTCAAAATAATATTCAATTAAAATTATCTATACAGATTAAAAGAGCTATTAAAAAACGTAGATTACAGCAAAATCTTATCATATTAAACTAAAATGATTTTGTATTAATACACTAAAATAAAATAGTATAATATTTAAGGTTCAACTATTATTATTTTTATTTATGTAAAGGGTAAAATAACAAAAAATAATTACTTTATTAAAATATTACAACCACGACTATTTAGAAATACAATAGTACTTGGATATGGCGTATGAAATAGATATCTTGCCTTGAAGTTCATAATGTTTTAATATTCCTGAATAAATTATACACATTAAGTTTATGAATATAAAATATGATCATACTGAGTTGAGCAAAAGGTCACATACCATTTAACCCGGAAACAGTTGACTTGGACCTTGAAAGACAGCTCTAACATCATTTATTCTCAGAGTGATTCAAAGCATAAAGTCTCCCGAGATAACAATTCCTTGCCCCGCTCAACAGTGCTGAGTCTGACAAATAAGACACCATAAGCCTCATGCGGCCCCAATAAGCATCACAAACCATGCTTCTGTATCATTTCTTTGCCATATAATTGTTCTCCGCATAATTACAATCAAGAATAAGCATGAATGAACAGGAACATGAATGTATTCAGCCCCTGCAGGCATAGTTAGATACGCATAACTCCATGTAGCTGCAAATAAATTCCTGCTGATTTTCAAATTCAAAATGAATCCAATGCGATTGCATTTCCCAGATTTCTTGTGACGCAAAATCTTATTCCAAAACTCCAAATTTTGATAGCAAAGCAATGATGCATGACAATTTGCCAACAAGAATATATGGTTTATACAGATGTTGGACCCCTAATTAATGGGCCAAGCCGGTAACTAAGCGTGCGCACGTGCGTGCATATGTGTGAGAGAAGATCTGTCGGTTGGGTGGAGATTGGAGAGTGAGGTTCAACGAGGTTTCAATCCCCTAGCCTAATTTCATGTTAACTATTATCTTATGCTTTGCTCTTGTTTGTTATCATGTCACCACCAGAGGTGTGTTCATGTATTTCTTAGAAAATCAGAGGATGTTGCTCTGTTTTCTTTCATGTAAATAATACTAAGCGTGCGCACGTGTGCGCATATGTGTGAGAGAAGATCTGTAGGCTGGGTGTATATTGGAGAGTGAGGTTCAACGAGGTTTCAATCCCCTAGCCTAATTTCATGCTAACTATTATCTTATATTTTGCTCTTGTTTGTTATCATGTCACCACCAGAGTTGTGTTCATGTATTTCTCAGAAAATCAGAGGATGGTGCTCTGTTTTCTTTCATGTAAATAATACTAGATTTCAGAGTTTTCCATGAACAAAAGATTAGCGGAGATTGCAAACAGACTTCAATCCTGAGATAAGTGTTTGCTTGGGTACATCGGATCATGGATCTACTTCCTAACAATTTAAAATTCTTTCCTGAGATAAATGTTTGCTTCGGTACATCAGATCATGGATCTACTTCCTAACCATTTAAAATTCTTTGGCAAAGCTGAAAGCTAATCTACAGAACGGCATCAACCAGCAGGAAAAATTATGTTCATATAGAGAATATACACGTAGCTGCATTCGAATATTTCAGCAGAAAAAAAATATATTGAGTTCAGAATCCTGAAAAGAACATGAAATGATTAGAACAGTTGTCCAACCACAATTAACATTGCAAACGGGAAGTTTATATTTTCAAATTCTGAATTGTAAACTGTATCAAATCCTGAAATTCATGAGCAACGTGAAAACAACCTGCAAAATTTATTAGATGTGCGAGCGTGCATAAATCAATTATAAGTCTTCTATTGATTAAGGTATATTGCAAGCAATATCCCAACCAATAATATGTCTGGCTTTCAATTTCGGAGGGGCATGGCAGGTGATAACAGCCGAAACACTCAGCGGAAAAATTGAAAAATGCGACCTTTGTACTTGCTATTGCATCATCCTGACCGCTATGATTAAAACATCTAAAATAATTAATCCGACATAACGGTAAGCTTCTGGGTACAGACTTCAGCAAAAGGACTGAACTATAGACAAGACTAATTCATCAAATAGTACCATGCTGTACTGATTGTACTAATGGTCTGCCGAGATACATGCCTAGAGCATTTGTTAATCATGTGAAGCACATTTTAACTGAAGTCTATCCCAGAAACAAAAAGACAATGACTTTCATTCAAGTACAGCTTCCTTTTCCAAAACCCGTGACTACGCAATGCCTAAAGCTATTGGCATAATACAGTGATAGCACAGATGACTGCATCGTCTACACACTAAACAATCCTGATACTAGTTAAACGCCATGACTGTTTCTTCTAGTTTGCAGTACTTTTTTGAAAGAATCTGAACTGGAACATGATCACTCAAAAAAACTAGATTTCTGTATCTCGGCACAGGGCTCTTTTGCCTCTTTTATGTTACCTCTCATGGCACCAAGTAGTTTGCCAAAATTGCAAGCAGAACCTAATAAAGAACCGTGAGAAACCACATCAGGACAGATCCATTTAAAACCGTCTCTTCCTTAAGAGGTAAGCATCATAAAAGTTTTCGAACTTCACTTGAGTCGAACCCCAAAACCAAAGAGCCTGAACCCTAGCTCCGTTCTTAATGATAGGCCATATAGTAGAGGCAACTAAACTGGTATTCCTTCATCATCATCATCATTTAATATTTTTTCGAAAAGCACTTTAGCTTCCTTCATAAGAATTTTTCCCACACAATGAATGTACACGTTACATGTAACCCTGCCCGGCTGAATGCTAGCATGAGCTGTGGTGCAAAACAGGTAGAGAGATTTATCTAATTTTTTAAAAAGGCAATAACCCTGTATAAATGTTTTGTAGTAGGCACATTTGGGAGAGGGGCTCGGTTCTAGCATCTGTATAATAAGCCAATCTGCCTCCCCCCTTAGACCCATTTTAAAGTGGCCATTAACAAGATGGTTGTGGGTAAATACATCAGCAAGAAAACGTTCTGCACCATTTTACTCTGAATCTGTAAAGCTGCTACCTACTTACCCCTAAGCACAAAAAGCTAATGATGGTTGTGCATTCATTGCCAAAGATGTTCTTTTCCCACAAAATTCATGTAAGAAACAAGCGCAATTCATTTCCGAATTTATACCATCTCCCATTTAAATGCTCATGCATACAGAAATATGGGATAATTATAGCATGTTAGAATTTATTCTAGATTAAGATTATTGCCGGTACACACTCCATATTTTGTGGAGTAAGGAGGCACATCACAAAGAAGAGAGTAGTAGGTACAAACCATTGGCAAAAATAGTTACAGTAACAACTCCCCATAGATATTGATATGTAACTCTAATACTTTTATATAAATACAAGATGGGATGAATGAAGTTCCAGGGAAATAGCCCAGCAATATTCGTAGTACTTACTACAGTGATGTTGACCATGTTCCTTGTCTCACAAATACCTTAGTTTATGATATCAAATCCCACGTCATCATCTGCAGATGCTATATACTGTCCTTCAGCATATTATCCAATGCATCAAAAACAGCTCGGCAGCATTCTCATCACCAAAATTCCGCTCTTGACTATTCAGTATCTAAGTGGTACTCTTTTCCCATATTTGACCCAAGAAAATCATATTTGGCGGGAAGCAGAAAATGTTATAAAAAATCTGACCAAAAATCATGCTTGAAGCACTCAAAACTCCGGTAACAAAATCTTAAGAAAGCAATATGTACTAGCAAGAAAGGGATTCTCCAAAGGCAACAAACAGCTAAGACGCCCAAAACAAATTAATCACAAGGCTACACAAAATCAACATGCAGGGCATAAGCTGTCCATATACAAATTCAAGCTAAATTGCTGATAAACAGTGAATATAAACATTGATAATGAGCTAAACAACAAATAATACGAAAAAAATATACATATGTAAGAATGTTCTATAAATGTGAACAGAAAGATGCATAATGTTGCACAGCATAAGTTGCGCGTGTTACATAGAGAACCAATTAATAAATGGATAGGGATTCAAATCCTAAAGAAAAATGTAGCAGAAGAGGAAGTTGTAAGGAGCCAGACACACACTCATCTTCATCTTAATTGGATGTCAAAGGATATTTGTGTTTGATGCACGGCGATTCAAGATGCCCATGGGTATTCAAGATACCAAGGGGCATAGTTGACGCTGTTTTGGGTGGCCTCATAAACCACTTTAAAGCCATGAATGTCTCACATACTTGAATCGTTAAACTCAATCGAGAAATGAAACTAATATTTACCAGGATTTGAATTCAGTTGCTTTAGTTTATGCATCCAAGTAAAGACTGAAAAAGAATAACGTAACGAACTGTATTACCATCAATGGAAAACGCCTGACCCGAATCCTCTCTCTTTCATGGTTTCAAAAGCTAAATCTGCAATGTGAGTGAGCCGCAGCCCAGATAGCCTCCGCTCATCGGACCTGTTGCCCACGTTTCAAACTTAACACCGTGGCAAGGGATCGGTATAGAGAAGAAGAAGAAGAAGACGACGCATTACAGAACAGGTTTCTTGTCTGAGCGGAACGAGGGAGATGAAAATTTCAGAACAGAGAAGCGCGGTTTACGCAGCGTTATGTAACTTATGTTCACGCTATTGGATTTTGTGCAGATGGAGCTCCGGCGCACTTGGGTCCGAACGGGCCCGTATAAATATTTGAGTATGATATAAAATTATAGGGAATGATAGATTGTATAAAGTTGAGAATTTGTGCTGGTCAAAAAAAAAAAAAAGTTGAGAATTTGTGAATTTTCTGAAATTTTTATTTTTAAGGAAGAGAGAGAAAATTTTATGTTTTATAAAAAATAATAAATGATACAAATATTATATAAAAGGGAAAACACTAACAAGAATTGATAAGGAGTCAGTTTATAACCCACAAAGTCGTAAGTTTGAATCTTATTATCAATGTGAGGACCTTGTTGATAGGTGATTTTGAAGTCTAGAAGCATATCCTGGTCTTGGTAAATCCCTGGAACTTAATTCACCTAAACTTTTTTATTATAAAAGAAAACGATAAAAGGGAAAACTCCATTAAAATTTATAGATCTCAACTTCTGGTAGGATTTGTTCTCAAATTTATACAATGCATGAGCAACGCTTGTTAGCTGGTTTGGATATGCTTTTTTAGGTATTTTATAAACATGTTTCATGTAATTCATAATAAAATTTCTCTCACATATTTTATTTCATAAATCATGATTAGAGATAAAAAAAAATTTCTTACTATATATCAGAATATGTACAAAAATGGATGTAGAATTTTCTTGTTATGTAATTATATATGTGACCAAGTAAAAAAATCAACTTGAGTAAATTTAATTGGGGGGAATTTCCACTACTAATGGCACGAAAAAATTGAAAAAAAATTAGTCCAGACATTTTTTCGAGAAAAATCATTTCTGTTGTTTTAAATACTCTAAACAAACCTTGAAATAGAATTTCTTATACAGCAGCCATTACATTACTATAAAAATTAAAGTTACAAAGATTAATTTTCTTTAAAAAAAAATAACAAACGACAAGAAATTAAAACATACACCTTACAAATACCTTTCTTTTCTTTTCTTTTCTTTTGTTTTTTTTTTTTATAACCACAAACACCTTTCTTAACCAAGGCTTTTTCCCTCACACAATTTGATTGTGATGTCCATTCCTCATTTCTTCCTCCTTATTTTCATAATTCCCTTCAACATTTTTATAAACATACCTCTTAGCAACAACCACATAAACACCCAAATTCAAAACCCCTATCCCAGCAAGCAAAAAATAGTAATAATCCAAATGTGACCTATTCAAATTATTCCCAAGCCATTTCCCTTTGCTCGCTCCTTCCACAATAGATATAAGAGCACTACTCATAAAGTTTGCAACACCAGCATTTGCAAGATGAAATGCAGCCCCAATGCTTCTCATGGCCTCTGGCATTTGATCATAGAACAAATGTTGAGTCCCTACAATACAAAGAGCATCCACAAACCCTAGCAAAATATACTGAGGAATTAACCACCAAACCCTAATTGGTATTATTGCTTTTGGACTGTCCAAGAGATTGTGATCGCTTGCTGTTTTAACCCTTTTGGACTCTACTAGGGCAGCCACAAGCATGGTTAGAACAGAAAAGAATAAGCCAATTCCTAGTCTTTGGAGTATTGTGATACCTGTGGGTTTGCCAGTGAATTTTCTTATCATAGGCACAAGAATTCTATCATAGATAGGGAGGAAGGTGATGACGACGAAGCCGGCCACACATTGGAGTGTTGCCGGTGGGATGACGAAGTTATTATTAGATCCTATGGATCTCATCATTGTACTGCCTTGTTTGGTGAAGAAGGTTGACATTTGAGCATGGACGAAACTAAAATACAAGCATGCTAGCCATACTGGTATGAGGCCAAGAACTTGCTTCATTTCTTCAACTTGGTTTAATGAACATAGCCTCCAAGGATTTCTGGTGTTGCTTGATGCATCAATATCATCAATTATCATTGCCTTCTCCAGAAATCTGAAACATGTCAAAAGTAGTAGTGTAAAAACTTTGTCTCATATGTTGTACATGAGAAATACGGCCTCTAGTTCTTAATATAATAAGCATCAGTTAAGAGTTGAATTTGGTTATGAATATAACATTTTAATTCACTTTATCTCTTAAGTTTATAATTTTTTCTCCAAAATATTCTTATTGATTGTCAATGTTCCTATCAAAAGATAGTTCCAATGCATATGATTAAAGAGAATAATTTAGAAAAGTCAACTCATATTTTTTTTTACAAATAATCAACTTAACTAATTTTCTTAATTTTGCTAAATTAATTATCTAGTTATTATATTAAAAATTGGAGGTAGTGTGAAATATTATTTCGAATCAAATTAGATCACCTAAATCGCTGGGTGCGAGATGAAGTTATAGCTTGAGTCTCCACATCTATATTTCCATCCATGTTTGTATCTCCAAAGAAAACTCCTTTTCCATGGCGGCTCTCATCGACGCCCCTCTTTCGGACCGCCGCTACTAACACTTGAGCTGCCGCCGTGAAAGGACTTCCCAATGGCCCTTGTTTTCTGTACTTCTTTATACCGACCAGAAAAAATACAAAGGCCAAAGCCAAAGCTGTCGCTAATATTGCAAACCCTGTGGCCCATCCAACATTGTCCTGAATAATGCATATGTAAAATTTAATCCAGCAGAAGATATAATAAAATACTGGAAAATTAGCATTTGAATAGAAGTTAAATCAAGGTTTAATTTAATCACCTGGACATAAACAACCACCAAAACTGCAGATACAGAACCAATGTTAATTCCTAGGTACCACCAATTGAAGAAAGAGTTCTTGGCCATTCTCTCTTGTGGGGATCTTTCATCAAACTGATCTGCTGCAAATGTTTGAACACAAGGCTTGTGTCCTGATTCTCCTATCACTAATATGTAAAGCGCTATGAAGAAGACTATCTCTCGAACGTGCAATGGAACCACCGACACTGATAGGGTCAGCAAAACCATTCCCTGTGTAAATATATTTCATCAAACTCGTTATCCAAAGGCACACTCAGGTTCAAATTATGGCTAATTGAAGACAAGAAAGTTAGTGTAAACAAAGTGTATAAGTTCTTTCAATATAAATCTAAGGGTTAAAGTTCATTTAAAATGCACCCTGAAATATTTATTTTCAAGCACATCCAACATTTTGAAATACTTTTTTGGACCATCCAACACTCTAAAATATTTAATTTTTAGATGCATCCAATACCCTAAATTAAAGGTGCTACTGAAAAAAAACTTTAGATTGTTAGACGCATCTGCTGTTATTAAGTGGAATCGGAGAATACCACTTCCTTCCATAGTATTCTCTAATTCCACATACATGGGTTTGACTAATCCTATATACCAAGCAATCTCTTATACTAAACACTCTTTTAATAGATTTTCTCAATTGCAATCTCAATCTCAATCCCTTATTTTTAATGCTTCCTACCAAATGTAATCTTGGTACGCTCTTGTCTTACTAGTACTAGTCTTGTCTGTTTTAGTAGGATATGTTTTAGCCACCACTGCAGTTGTCGCTCTGTTAGAAATTGAATCACTAACCACAGTTGGAAGGTGCTATTGACTCAAAGCGATAGATCACCTTCACTTAAGGGGCTTTTTGAGAGCTAACAATAAGATTAAAGTTGCTCCTAACAAAATATTTCAAGGGAAAAATTACTTCTAAAAATGAATATTTCAATTAAGGGAAAAATTATTTTCAAAAAAATAATAGTTTAATTAAGAAGAATATTGCACAACAAAATATTTTGCGATGCTCAACGCAGAAGGAAAAATACATCACGGTGTGAAATGGACAACAAAGTACTTCAAGATGTTAGATAAACATTAACCTTAGATTTAATGTTGCCTGTATGTATGTCAAACTCAAATAATATGATATACCAGGAAATAGATGATGGAAGAGAAGATGATGGTGATGAAGCGGCCAAGGTAGGAATCAGCAATGAAGGCTCCAAGCAAAGGGAACATGAAGGAGAGTCCAACCCAAATGTTGACGTTTCTTGCAGCAATGGGTGTTGGCTGTTGCAGAACATTGGTGAGGTAAGTTATCAAGTTCCCACTCAACCCATAAAACGCAAACCTCTCTGCCACCTCCACAACTGCATTTTCAAGTTAAACCAATGTGAGAGTTAGCATTTTGCCCTAACGACATAAAAAGCACTTAAAAGAAAATCTTCATGTATAAAATGAGAAAAAACTGGCAATACTCGAATCCAACTCAATCAGATAGCTATGAAAAAGAAAAGGAGCTTACAAATGATGAAGATGGCAGCATTCCAGCCACCTCTAGAGGGTTTGTGATCACAAATAGAGTTGGCTTCCATTGGAGCTGTGGTGCTATCCATGGCTGCTTAGCTATATGGACCCACACAGAGAATGAGATGAAACTTGGTGGTCTTGTGTTTACTCAAATATACATTTGCTTCCTTTAGTATATATAATATATTTATATATGCGATAGATGCCCATGGCTTTATAATAATTTATGCATGGTAACCCCAAAACCATATCAAGTATAATATCACTCTCTGAAAAGAAATTGGTAAAGTTAATAACTCGTGCATATCCAGAAGCCTGTATAGGTAATGCAAATCTACTTTGAATTATTTATATTGAATTTGGGAGATTAGAATAAGAAAAAAAATTAATAAAATATATGAATTATATTTTCTAAACTTTGATATGTGAGCATTTGAGATTAGATGTACAGAAAATTCAATCGGGCAAAATTGCAGAAATTTCATTCATGTATTTTTGCTTTGTGTTTGTTGATTGGATTGATATACAGATGTATCTGAGATGATACATGTACCGCATTTCACAATATCACATAACATATTTTAATATTTGTATTATTTGTCTTTCTTTTCTTTGAAATGATGCCAAATAATACAGATGTAATACGATTCACCATTAATCAAGGAACCATTGAGTCATGATTAATTATTTAGGATTTGTAAATAATATAACTTACTGGAAGAAAGATACGATTTGCAAGTGTTATCTGGATGAGTTTTAATTTTATGAACATTCAAAGTCATTTTAAAAGATTGAATAGCATAGCATCATTACAGAAGGTTTGTTTTCTTAGCTTGACTAAATTGAGATAGCTCCTGGGAAATTTTGTTTTTTAAAATATAGGCTGCACTCCTGATTGAAGATAGTAATAAAAAGAATTTTAATTTTAACTTTTTATAGAATATTTTATTTAAAAACAAAAATAGATAAATTAGACGATGTTGGTTAAATTTTAGATGAATAAAAAACATATTTATTATTACCTGAATAGTCATAATCGAATGGAATATTACTTAAACAAATCAACCTAAAAATCTTAAAAATAAAGAACAAATGGATATACACGAGAATAAAATATTCCAAATGAAAAGTGAAGTCATGAACAGATATTATATGAAAGCCCCTTAGCCCAAATTCAATACCAAAACAGCACAAATCACTGCATGACAAATTGTATCATTTCCAAGATATAACTTATTCAGTGTGCGCATGAATATCTGTGTAATAATCAGATAATAAATTTGTCCATAAAAACAAAAAATAAATACTTCATGAATAAAGTTTAATATATTAAAATGATAATTCAATCTAAATATATGAAAAAAAAATTTGATACAGATCATCATGAGCACCTGTAGTCCAAATCAAATCAAATACTAGCAGCTAAATAATTTTCATCTTTTTATTTCACTCACCCTATGGAATATATTTTTATTGAGAAAAGTGTACATAATATGACACTCCAAAAATAGCTATCAATTTCTCAAAAAAGAAAAAATAAAGCCATTGTTTCAAGGCTTTGTGTTAGGGTAATTTTGTGGGGCATTTCGGTAAACATACCGCTTAGCAACAAAAGCAAAAAGACCTAAATCCAAAAACCCCAACACAGCAAGCAGAAGATAGAACAAATCAAGATGAGACCTATTCAGAAAATTATTCCCAAGCCATTTCCCTTTTCTTAAAACCTCCAAAACATGTATAATCCCACTACTTATGAAGTTCCCAATCCCCACATTACAAATACAAAACACAGCTCCCAAACTTTTCTTAGCCTCTGGCAATTGATCATACAGAAAATGTTGAAGCCCCACAATCCCAAAAGCTTCAGAAACCCCACACAAAATGTACTGAGGAATCAACCAACAAACCCTAATTGGCAATATTGCCTCTGAATTGTCCAAGAGATTGTGATAACTTGCTAACTCAACCCTTTTGGCCTCAACTAGGGCGGCCACAAGCATGGTTAGAACAGAGAAGAATAGGCCAACGCCTAGTCTTTGAAGCATCGTGATGCCAGTGAGTTTGCCGGTGAATTTTCCGACGAGCGGGACAAAGAGTCTGTCGTAGATTGGGATCATAAGGATGATGGTGAAGCCTGTGATGCATTGGAGTGATGCTGGTGGGATGATGAAATGGCGATGGTGGGGTCCAATAATAATGGATCGAACCATTGTGCTTGCTTGTTTGGTGAAGAAGGTTGAGAGCTGAGCTAGGGCTACACTATTATACAAGCAGGTTAACCATATTGGGGTCAAACGTAGGACTTGCTTCGTTTCTTCCACTTGGTTTAATGAACATAGCCTCCAGGGATCTCTGGTTTTTCTTGATGCATCAATATCGTCAATTATCATTGCTTTCTCCAAGAATCTGATTCAGTGAGAAGTATCATATTCAATAGATTTTTCAACACATTATATATGAGATCTTGTCTAAGGAAAAGTTTTTAAATTTAGTTCACAAAAAGATATATATATTTATATAGGGTTAAGGTGTAAAATTTTCCTTGAAGTTTTTACTTATGAGTGTTGGGCACCTAAAATTTTTTTTGGATTCAATATTACTTTAGAAGTTTAATATCGTAAAAATTTTCCTCCTATCGTTAAAAAATTGACATTGACTATTAATATATTGATATCGTTTATTAAAATTTTAATGGTGAGAACAAAATTGCTACGGTTTAAAATTTTTGGGGCAATAGTGAACCCCAAAAAAAAATTGTGTATCTAGTGCTTCTCAGTAAAAATTTAGCAAATTTGTATCTTTGCCCAATATATATATATATATATATATATATCTTTTTTCCTTTGCCAAAAGCGTGTGTATCATCTGGAACCCAATATATATAAATGCTTTTTTTGTCCTCGCCAAACTCACAAGTATAAAATTTTGATTTGTCCTAAATTTATAAAATGAATTAATATTTATAGACGAATAATTTTATTATAATATATATCTAAATGCATATTTTAGTTAAATACATATTGAATACGTATAATTTATATATGCATATGATCTGTGTGGGTGAGAATATTAGGTTGTTGTAGTTATTTTTCCTGGTAGGATTAAATAGTATAATTATATTATCTCAATAAATTTTGACTCTAGGAGAGGTTTATGACTTTTAAATACCAAAAGAAAATATCTGCAATTTAGATAAAATGAAGGGAGACCAGTATACATAATTTGAGTGATATTTCATTTTCGTACCTAAACTTTTTGGTCCCAGAAAAAGTCATATATTCAGACGCAACAACATCTCCATAGCAAACACCTCTTCCATGGAGCGTCTCATCCACGCGCCACTTTCTAGCGGCGGCTACTACCACCTGAGCCAGCGAAGTGAAGGGACTCCCGAAGGGCACTTGTCTTCGATACTTGTTCATGCCACACAAGAAGACAGCAAATGCAACGGCCACAGCCGCCGCCAATATGCTGAACCCGATGGCCCATCCAACGTTATCCTATATGCATAGCATGAAATTCCAATGAAGAGAGTTAAAAAAATTTGGAAGGACCAACAATAATATATCAAATTAATTTTGTTAAATTAGTTCATCTAGATTCTTTGGGTCCGGAGGAAGTATGAATAGACACAACAGACATAATTTGACTCTCATTCTGTTCCAATTCGAATTCCAAATATGTTCCTGCAAAAATCATTCCCTTTTTTTTTGGTTGAGTTTAGGATATCTACTGTTAATAGTAATGATTAATTCCCTTGCACTGTAGACTTTTGTAAGAGGCTTTAGTGCTAGTCACAAGACCCTCTCCATACACACCGCTAAAAATCAAATTCCTGACTAGATGATTAAGAAACTCAGCTAAGTGCTAACGGTGCTAGGCCTCATGACCATATATCAAGTAGGATCCAAGTGTCATTCTGATGTTTTCAAATCTTGCTATCAATATGAGGACGCCATTAGAGTGATTTTCAAGTATTGTGTTAGCAAGCATATGACTCATTAGAGTTTGAGTGCACGATTTCAAATTGTATTATTTAATGGAAGATGATGTGTATGGAGAAGAACGATATACCTGGACATAAATAACAATGGAGAGGGCAGAGACATGAGCAATTATAGATGCGAAGTAGAACCAATTGAAGAAGGAGCTCTTAGCCATTAATGACGACTCTTCAAATTGATTCACTGCAAATGTTTGAACTATTGGTTTCTGCCCTGCTGCGCCTATTGCCACTATGTAAAGTGCCAAGAAAATCACTGCCTTTCCGCTGTGCAAAGGAATTACTGATACTGATAGTGTCAACAAAATCATTCCCTGTGCAAAACATTTATATGAACAAAGTTGTGGAGTTAGGAAATCATCCAATAATATATTTCTTCCGACCTTTAATATAAAAACTAATTAACTAATTTAGGTGAAACAAAGTAGTAGATCAAAGTCGTATATATTTAGAAGAAAATTTAACTGACCAACTAGCATTAATTTGGAGGGAAAATGATAAGTATGATAGATAGCGGGAAATAAAATCTTATATTTAGAACTAAATTTAATCTACCATTTAGCTCATATACAAAGGACAAGGAGGAGAAACTTATTCCTCAGCCTTTGTGCAGGCCAGTTTGAATTAAGCATACTTACTAAGAAATAAATGGTGGAAGAGAAGATGATGGCCTTGGAACGGCCAAGGTAGGAATCAGCTATGAAGGCTCCAAGTAAAGGGAAGACGAAGGAGACCCCAACCCAAGTGTTGACGATCTTAGCAGCTGCCGATGTTGTCTCTTCCAAATCATTGGTCAAGAAAGTTATCAAGTTCCCTGTTAAACCATAGAATGCAAATCTTTCTGCCATCTCCACAACTGCGTTTCAAGGTTTTTATGCGTCAAAAGGGTTTGAAAAATTCTGGATTTGTGCAAGAGTGAGTATATATCAGTTACATCTAAGAGCCACATACTGTTTATGGCTCTTCAATTAATTTGACCAGGCTTCCAACAATATTATAAGCATCAGTTTTAATTTGTTCAGGTTAATATTCAAATATCACACGCATGCCGAATACATATGTGTGCAGAGACTTCTTTTTTTTCACAGAAAAACCCAAGCATCATATTATTGATTCACTCAAAATTATTTTTTCTTGAATTTTCTAATTTCATTGTAAACACAGATTATATTTTTAGTAATTAAAAAAAATACGGATGTATAATATAAGTTTAGCAAAATTTACAAAAAAATGTATAATTCAGGCAAAAAGAATAATTTATTTTTATTTTTTTAATTATTGATGACTTTTCAGCTTCAGAAAATTAAGAAGAAATATAGCATATACTTCCTCTTGTCCTTAAGATAAGAGCTGTAAATTAAGTTGGATAAATTAAGAAATTTAGATGAATTAGTTAATTATAACAAATATTACCCGCTAGTCCTAAAATACCCATGTTTGACATTGGATAATATATACACACACATCAATTTATGAATTGGGTAAATTAGTTTTCGAGAAAATAATAAATATAAAAGATAAAATGGATAGTAATTTTATATTAAGGATTAAATTAAACTCTTCAACTAACTTCTATATTAGGGAGTGGAAGAAATACTAAGTTTGATGATATGAGAGAGAGAAAAAAAAGTAGAAATGGAGCTTACATGTGAGAAAGAAGACAGCATTCCAGCCACCTGTTGAAGGTTTATTATCATCATCACTTGAAGAATAATTGGCTTTCTTTGAAGCTGCATTTGTTGTATCCATAGTTGGGTATGAAGTGGGCTTAGCTAGCTGAGAATTGGAAGAAACACGATGTGTATCATTTATATATATAAACATGAGTACCATCATATATATATTTGATTAATTAATGTTATAGATATCTAAAAATTAAAGAAATCGGCAGAAATTAATATAAGTTGGCTTTAATTCAACGTTATGTACTGTCTAGTTGTTAATTACTTGTATTCATGGCTATCTGCTTGGATATATGAAAAAATTAGAAGAACTTGCTGCTATGTCTGCTCAAGTGGCCTGATATATGCCTAGAGCTATCTATCCCTTTTCCTCCTTCAAACGAAAATATCCATGATCTGGAACAAACTATTTCTTTGGGTCTTTACTGTAAGGACATTTCTTATGGTTTATATATATAAGACCCTATGTTTAAGAAGTATGTATAAAACTGCTTGTTTCCCCTCCAGATGTCCTATATATGCTACGATATTTCTTAAATAATTTTTTGGATAATTTAAAATTTTTTAAAGCATTGGGTAATTTTAAATAACTTTTTAAAAGTATATAAAATTATGAATAGGTTGGTTCTTATAATAATAAATACCTGAGAAATTAATTAGTTTTGAATTGGATGTGTGGGCCGGGCTCCAAAATATATAGAGGAAATCATTTCTAATAAAACGTTTTTTCGCAGGCTTAAAATGTGTGTGTGTGTGTGTGTGTGTCTTTGAGGATCCTAATCCCATAAGATAACAATAAGAAAGAAAAAAAGAGGCAGAGTATATTACAAGTTGTCTTTCAGCATTAATATATAGAAGGATGTTTAACGCTTGCAAGAGTCATGTATGTTAGAAAGTTACTCCTCCTATTCTCCATGTCGGATCTAACTAACTAATTTAAGTTAATTAAGAATGCTAGATAAATTATAGTTCATATTATATGTTTTTTCTAAAATATCATAAGCATATTTCTTAATTCCCTTCCTCATTTTGGTGAGGAGAATACCAATAGAGTTAATTTTGGAAAAAAAATTGATAAACATATGAAATAAGTCTTATAGATAAGACTAAAATCAATTTTTCAATTAGGTCCTACGTTAAGAACCAGAAAATTACAATTTTTTAAAAATAATTATCACAACCTTGATTTGATTGACATTTAGATAAGTCTTTTTAAAACACCAACAGCATATATTCCTTTCCCCTCTTTCTTTTTTCTCCATTTTTTTTTTCTTTTTTATTTGAGCTGTTAATTAAATATATATTAATCCTATAATCGTGCCACCAAATATGATTGACCGAGTAGAAAAAGAGTTGATATCCTTTCAGTACTTATCTAGTACTATTTATAAGTTAATTTTAACATGTTTTATTGAAATTAAGAAAAAAATTTAAATTAATTTTGATTTAAAATTTAATGACTTTTTAATTTTACCTCTTTTTTATCCAAATAATTAACAGTCAGACAAACAGAAAAATAGAAATAAATTTAATCAGTAGCTGCAGAAATCAAATAGAGAATAAAAAAAAAACTTAAAAAGGAACAATTTCTTTGCGGGCCAACCCAATTGGAGGAAGATTATGACTTTTTCTTTTTTTTGATAAGAGGAAGATTATGACTTTACGGCCAAGTTGTTTAAACAAGACTCAATAGTCAATCTGCACGTAGCCTACTCAAGCCGGCATGCATGTATTAATTGAATCAAACCTCATTAAGCCGACAATTTTAATTAACGTTTTAAATTGTGCATAAGTCAAATTAAACTTTATAGTTATTTAATTTGTACTTACAATAATGAAAATACACACTAACTCCAATATAAAAACTAATTGAAAATTCAATTTGGTCTTAAATATAATATCATAATCTACTTTGTCTCTAATATTTATTTATTTTACCCACAAGTAATTATATAATTATTACAAATGTTAAGGAGTTTTCATGAAAAGGTAATTTCAATACACATGATTGATTGAGGTATTTTAGGAGAGACAATATTTATTTGTTATAAATTTTTTCAATATCTACAAATTAGTTATTTAATTCTTATATCAGCTCTTATATTAAGGATGAAAGGTACGTATTATTTTTTTAAAAAATATATTATAAAGATTACAGCAAATCTCATTATTTGTATAGAGATAGCTAGAGATGATGAGCTGAGTAGTGACAGTTTTTGAAGATTTTGTGAAGTACATTAGGATTTCGTTGAAAGTGTCTTGCTTGCAATTAAATGCGTCAAAGGAAGGATCAGTTTCTTTCAACAATTTCTGCAACGCAACGTGACTTTGATTTTACTCTGTCGTTTATTACCGTATGAATCATGCGCCTTTGGATCTTCTGCTAATTATACGTGCGCATTTGTTAGAGCGGATCAACTCAACTGATACTTAGCGTCTCCTTAAATATTATTTGAAATGTGTTTACTCCTAATTGTGATGAGTGTGTGAATTCCTATCGTCGGGTAAAGAATAACAAGAAAAAAATTACATGCATGTTTGATTTTTACATTTTGTGGTTTTACCTTGTATACCTAGCATAATTGTTGAAACTATGGGAATTCGTGAAAGTCTCTCGCCCGGTATGAGGAAAATGGAGCTCTCCTCCCCTCTTTTTTTTTTTTTTTTTTCTCTCAACGGCAGAGAGTACAGCTGGGCCTTTTAGTATTGTTATAAAAAAATTTAGAGAAAACTATTCCGTATTTAGACCCATATATTTTTTAATTTTAATTTGGTACCTTTATGTTTTGGGAAAATTGCAATTAGATTCCATCCAAGAGAATTAAATACAAAAAAGTCTCTTAAAATTATGAAATTATTCTGAAGTCCCAAGGGACCTTTTTGCAATAAATTTTATTTATTTAATTACCAAATTATCCTTCTTTTTTTTTTTAAGTTTGCATTGACAACTGAAAGAGCAATGGTTGACAACTTAGGGTGCAAGAATTGATAAGTATCGCAGCTGGTTTGATAACACATTTTCTCAACATATTACAAAATGTAACGCATGAGTTGTCAAACCAGCCCGATACTTGTCAATCATTGTACCGTAAGTTGTCAACCACTGCCCTTTCAATTGTCAATGCAAATTTAAAAAAAAAAAAAAAGAAGGATAATTTGGTAATGAAACAAATAAAATTTATTGCAAAAAAAGTCCCTTGAGATTTCAGAATAATTTCATGATTTCAAAGGACCTTGTTGTATTTAATTCCCTTGTGTGGAACCTAATTGTAATTCTCCCTTGTGTTTTTCTCTCATAATCAAATACTTTGATTTTGCTTTGCTAGTATTGTTAGTTCTTGTAAACTTTTCCTATTAACATCGTTAGCCATTGTACGACAACTAATTCTACTAAAATAACAAATTAAATTAAAGTATAGAATTAAGAGAGAAAAACATACAGGTACCAAAATAAAAAATTAGAAAAAAGTATAGTCACTTGTAAAATGGTTTTCTCAAAAAAAAATTTTAACATTCGTAACCCATTCTATTCAATACAATGCCTAATTATTTTGACAAAAACAAACTTATCAATGCAAATTAAATGCTAATTTATGGAAAGGAAAAATCTTCATCCATGTTGGCTGTGACGTCCCGTGATCTCTTCCTCTTTCCGTTTCATCATTTCCTTGAACTTTTTTTATAGGCATTGTGACAGATTTATGGCAAAATTTTGTGATACCAAAATTTATTTCATAATAGATCCATAAAGCGTTTGTGATGGAAACTTTGAAATTCTATCGCAACAATTAAAATTTGCCACCAAGAAATTTGTGAGGAAATCCTTCCCAAGTTTCTTGTCTTTTAATAGTATCTGTATAAACAGAATACACCAATATTATCAATATTTATATATAAAACATATGGGAATTAGAGCATTATTATGAATAGTGTGGCAGTTAGTTTGAGCTCTCCACTGTAACGAGTGGAGCCGGAGGCGTTAACCAATCTAAAATGTAAAATTGATAGCAAATCTTATACTCCTCCGGTCCTTATTATAAGACCCAATTTGACTTTTTATTTGATCCTAATTATAAGACCCAATGCATTTTCTCTTTTATATTTATGCATTTTTTTCCAAGATAATCCTTCTAATAATGATAGTTTTAGCCAATATACTTAATTAGCAAGGATATTTTAGGAATAACAACACTTATTTATTATAAATAACCAACTTAACTTACTTCCTTAATCTCCTCAAATAAGTCAATTGGGTCTTATAATTAGGACCGGAGGAGTAGGTTGTTTATTACTCGTTATTCTTACATTTCTTAGCAAAAAAAAAAAAGGACAAAAAAAAACAATAAATCAATATACAAGTGCTGCCTTAACCACGGGCATTTTCTTCATCATGCTGAGTGGCAAGTCCATTAAAACCCTTCATCTCTTCCTCTTTTCTTTCATCATAACCTTCAACTTTTTTTGTAAACATACCTCTTAGCAACAACCACATAAACAGCCAAATTCAAAAACCCTAATCCAGCAAGCAGAAAATAGTAATAATCCAGATGTGACCTATTCAGATTATTCCCAAGCCATTTCTTTTTGCTTGCTGATTCCACAATAGATATAAGAGCACTGCTGATAAAATTTGCAACTCCAGCATTACTGATATAAAATGCAGCTCCCAAGCTTCTCATAGCCTCTGGCATTTGATCATAACACAAATGTTGAAGCCCTACTATAGATAAGGCATCCACAAACCCCAACAGAATATACTGAGGAAGCAACCACCAAACCCTAATTGGCAATATTGCTTTTGGATTGTCCAAGAGATTATAATCACTTGCTATTTTAACCCTTTTGGACTCTATTAGGGCAGCCACAAGCATGGTTAGAGAAGATAGGAATAAGCCAATGCCTATTCTTTGAAGCATTGTGATGCCTGTAGGTTTGCCTGTGAATTGTCTTAGCAGAGGAACAAGAAGTCTGTCATAGACCGGGATGAAGATCATGATAACGAAGCCGGAGATGCATTGAAGTGAAGCCGGCGGGATGATGAAGTGAGGTCCTAGTGATCTAACCATTGTGCTACCTTGTTTGGTGAAGAAGGTTGATGATTGAGCCTGAGCTAAATTGAAGTACAAGCTTGTTAGCCATATGGGTATGAGGCCTAACACTAGCTTTATTTCTTCCACTTGGTTTAATGAGCATAGCCTCCAAGGATTTCTTGTGTTGCTTGATGCATCAATTTCATCAATTATCATTGCCTTGTCCAAAAATCTGAAACACGTCAAAAGTGTTAAAACTACATTTAATAAGTTTTAAGAATTATATTGCTTCCAATAATCCATTTTATAAGTGTATAAATAAAAGAATAAAGGTTAGTTCAAATTAGTCAAAGCTAATAAATATATAGAAAATACTTCTTATTTTCCAAAACTACGCTATGAGTGCGTGGATACTTAATGTAGCAAAACTAACCAATGTGTCTTTTTTATAAGTGCAAAACTAAACAATAACTGATGGGAAAAAATAATTACTAAAAATTTTAGATAAGCTAGTAGTGTGGCTCTTATAAATGGGAACACATAAAAAAGTTCTCTTATAGTAGCACATAAGGCTAGAAGGAATATTTAGAAGTAGCAATCTCAAGTGTTGTTGGCATCCTAGTGAAAAATGGCTTGAATTGCTTAAACTCAAAATCTCTAAGTTTGAGTTGTGTGAAGATAGAAAAAACTATTTGAAGAATTCTCCCGAGTTGAGCCTGAACTCGTTCAAATCTAACTCAATGAAATAATCATATAAAAATATTTATAAATAGCAGAGATAATTCATATTACCTGAAATGTTTTGTGCGAGCCAAAACTCTAGTTTGTGTCTCCAAAATGATATCACCATGCATTGACTTGTTTACATAGAAAACACCTTTTCCATTGCGTGTCTCATCTACTTGCCGCTTACGAATAGCTGCTACTAACACTTGCGCCACCGCAGTGAAGGGGCTCCCAAGTGGCCCTTGTTTTTTATACTTTCTAATACCAAGCAAGAAAATACCAAAAGCCACAGCTATTGCTGCTGCCAATATGCCAAACCCTACTGTCCACCCAACGTTGTCCTAAATCCAAAAGCAAATGTCAACCAATAAAAAGTCAGATTTTACAATGCGGAAACAAAGCAAGGGTTAAATAAAAACTAGAACTCATATTTTCAAAAAAGAGTATATGAAATGATTTTAAAAATCCTAAATATATTTTTAAATACTAAAAACTATTATAAGGTTTTACCAAAAAAAAAATGCTACAATTCTATACAATTTATTATGGTAGTCAGATTGAACCACAACCTCCCACTTATAAGAAAGCTTTCATATTATTAAATTATAATTTTTGTCGAGATTTTAAAATTAACTCAAAGTAACTTGAGTTGACGGTCAAATAAAGAGGAGAATTTGAAGTTAATCTTGACTTTTTTTTGGGCTCAACCCAAAAGTCAAAACTAGTTTATAGCCTGTTGGGCTGAGTGAGGCTTACACTGAATCCACCTGACCGATGAAAAGACTTAGGATTAAGCCCAGCCAAATTGACCAGTAGGCCCAACTGAATGGGCCTTTACTTTTGCTGCTTCCTATGGTAATCCCACGGATACTAGCACTTGATGCCTTAAAACTATAGTCCATTTAGCCCAATATTTATTAATAAAAAAAATTACATGGCTTCAAAAGAAAATCAAGAGAACGCCAATGTAATTTATAGTGGGGGAGAAGTTTGGAGATAGTTAATAAAGTGAAAAGCGTAATAATAGGGACAAAATGTTGAATATGAAGTACCTGAAGATAAATGACAACTAAAATGGCAGATACAGCGCCAGTTATAAGTCCTAAGTACCACCAGTTGAAGAAAGAGTTCTTGGCCATTCTTTCTTGTGGTGAGTCTTCATCAAACTGATCAGCTGCAAATGTTTGAACGCTTGGCTTGTGTCCTCCTTCTCCTATCGCCAATATGTAGAGTGCCATAAAGAACACCCACTTTCTGCTATGCACAGGAACCACTGATACTGAAAGTGTCAACAAAACCATCCCCTGCAATCATCTCAGGGTTTGGGTTAAGATGAGGTATCGTTGATCAGAACCCAAATGCCAACTTGTTGGCATATCATTTGTTTTTTTAATTATTACTTATTAGTGTGAATAGTCATTTTGGCCTGAAAGTATTTACGAAGGAGACGTGGGTATCCAGAAGTCATTTTAAACTCAATATTGTCTGAAGTGTTAAAAAAGACACCACCTCATCATTTTAACCAGTAAAGGAACTTTCAGATACCTATAACTCCTTTGCGAATATTTTCAAGAGAAAAATGACAATAAGTGTTTGGGAAAGTAGGATGTATATGCATACCAAGAAATAGATGATGGAAGAGAAGATGACAGTTTTGAAACGACCAAGGTAGGAGTCAGCAATGTAGGCTCCGAGCAAAGGGAAGACGAAGGAGACACCAACCCAGTTGTTAACATTCTTAGCAGCTGCCGGTGTTGTCTCTCCCAAAACATTGGTTAAGTAACTCACCAAGTTCCCACTTAATCCATAAAACGCAAATCTCTCTGCCATCTCCACAACTGCGACATGCATTTCATCAACTCATCAAAGATTAATGTCTCAATCAAACCAAAGTAGTGGTCATAGTAATTCAAGAGTTCTAGTTTATGCCAAGAAAAACTGTTTGTAAACAAGATTTCATCAATATTAGTTCCATCATACTCGCAGGGTATCAATATTCTCAGTCAGATTCTCTCTCTCTCACACACACAGATGGAACTACCTAAACTCGGATCTGAGTCTGTGAAATAATTTTGGAAGAGGAACTCAGGTTCAGGCTATAAAGATCTTCATGTCCAAATTCGATATCGCTGTAGAATTAAAATTTTCTGTGAAAACGTGAGCTGTTGATGAAAAATTAGTTTGGGAATGAAATTAATTGATTCTGATTGAAAAACCCAAACAAGAAGATGACATGCAGAGAGAAGGAGATCGAAAGAGAAGAAGGAGAAGAAGGTTGAAAGTTGAAAGAGAGCTTACAAATGATGAAGATGGCGGCATTCCAGCCACCTCTAGAGGGTCTTCCATGATCAATTGAAGAGCTGTTATTATTGCTTGGAGCTGCAGTCTCAACCATGGCTGCTCTAAATTATTAGCAATGGAAGAACAATATATTTGAGATTGAGGAAGAAGAAAACTACATTAATATTTTTAATTTTTAGTCAATTGGATCGATCGATGGGGTAGCTTTGGTTCATAAATAGTTGTCAGGTGGATATTAAATAGGATTCTCTTCCTTAATACATTTCTCAATTCCCTATTGGCAGTGACATGACATAATCCTTCCTCCCAAAACTCATTTATGTAGTTGTACATATTGGGAGAATGATACATACGGATCACTAAAATAAGTAAAAGACGCTAAAGGATCGTAAATTTGCAAATCTCCCAGAAAAGTACTTCTTTGCAAAATTTTAGAAACTTAATAACAAGTTGTAAATTATAGGCGGATTGAACAGCTTTTGGGATTTGTAACTAAAATTTCTCGAATTTAAAAATCGAGTTTTCACTTTTCACTTTTCACAATTTATAATTCACTTATAACTAAATATATTTTGTAATTTATAACCATGCTTTCGAGATTTACAATTAAGTTTTCAAAATTCGCAAGTATTTTCGATCATTCATTGACTTTTATACTTTTTTACCTTAAATTCTTACAAATATGTGATCTATTAATGTCATTTATTTTGTTTGGCTGTCTGGATGTGTCATTTCCTTTTTTTCTTTTCAAATAATATATATCAATTACCAAAATATATATCAAAATTATATTCATACACACTTTTTGGGTATATATTAAGTATTAGAACCACTAAACGAAATTTTCCAAAAAAAAAGAAAAAAGAAGACCATATGCTAGACGCACTTTCATTCCACTTTCCCCCTAATTCTCTCAATATGCTTGAATATTGAGGATTCAGACAGTACACATAAAGATCAATATATATGAAACTAGATCTCTGTAAACGTTAAGGGCTTTACAATTTATTAAGTATGATTTATCAGTAATGAGGGTGAATCTGAAGCAAAACAAAATTAAGCATCATGATGAGATATTATAATCAACGTACATGTGAGAAATCAAAAAGTGATGGAAAGTCAATATATGCTTGCTGTTTTTCAAAAAAGGAAAAAAAAAAGTTCATATATGCTTTCTGTGAATGGGAAGAAAAAAAAAGCAAGATCAATTTGCAAAAGTATCTATCTTGAATACGTAAGATATATTATTGTAAGGAATATGATCCACCCACATGATTATTAACAATAATTGAACATCTTAAAATTAAAATTTCTATAAAAGACTATACTTTTTAAGTTTTTATAGTTACTTTGCTCCTGGTCGTTTTCAAAATGATAACGTGTTGATCCCTCTGTCTCTGTATATACATATGACATATGTGGATGAAAATGATCTCTATCCTATAACATTTATAAATGAGTATAAATTTAATTTAAAAGGCACAAGTAGCTAGTAGTAATTTCAATCTATTTAAAAAAATTTAATTTTTGCGATTGGTTTCAAATATTCTGTTTTATTTTTAGCTATTGAAATTGAAAGACTATGACATAACACTTTTCTAATCAATAAAAAATGGAAGGCTTTGTCATGACTCATGAATAAGAATATCTAAGTTATGCCTTCAACAAAACTCCAAGAGTTAAAATAAATTTGCAAAGATTAATATTACTACATCTAATCTTTAATATAAAAGCTAGTTTAATATTCAATTTACTTTTAAGATATTGTTTCGTATGAGAAAAATGAAGAGGAAGGGAAGAAAAATGAGCTCTATTTAAAAAACTGGAAAAGTGGGTTCTGAAATCTTAATAAAGAAAAGAAGTAACATAAAAGAGTAATAAAAATTAATTAAAAGCTTTGAATCCCTTTTTTTTAAAATTTTTTTAAATTGAGTCTATTAAAATTTTCCCTCCTCTCCCCTCCTTTCATTTTCTCTTGTACTAAACAAACCCTAAATATAAGATCTCAATCTACTTTATTTCTTATATTTGTCTTTTTTTTTTCAAAATAGTCATTATAATAATTACAAATGTTAATGATTCTATCAAATAGCAATTCTAACTAATACACATAAATTGAAAAGGTATTTTAGGAAATAGAACATCTATTTATTACAAATAACTAATTTAACATACTCCTTTAATTTATTTAAATGATTTAATTAACTCTTATATTAAGAACGGGAAGTTGTATTATTTATCAGTCCTTGTATAGTTTGCTCGCATTGTTATTTTAGTCCATATACATATATATGTGTGTAGTTTTTTATCCCTCAAGTTTATTCCTTCTAACATGTTGGTTCTTCTCCTTTTATAAAAACTTGGATCTGAAGCTAACGATATTAAATTTGATGATGTGGCAGCAAAAATGTTAAAAATGCTGATGTGGGTTGCTGACTGGGTAAGATGACCATGTAAAATTGCCAAGTAAGCTTATGCCTGGCTGACCTGGACATATGGGGGGGGACATGTAAGATAACTCCCTCTGCTTCATCTTCATCTCTCTGCTCTTCGACCCAGAAACAGAGCAATAAAGGGGCAAAGCTTCCTCTGACAAATCATCTCATCGTCTCAATCAGCTTCTAAATTGAATCCTAATAATAAAACGAATCTCATCAAGCTGAACTGATTCTAAAACTTGACTTTATTCCGTACTTTTTACTTGATTCCTTCCCGACACTTTCATTCTCCCAATCAAATCCTTTGTATATTCTTTATTTTTACGGTGGTAACAGAACAAAATTAAGAAAGAAAAACATACAGATATCAACTAAAAATTAAGAAAAAATAAGTACTTTCTGCAGAATGATTTTCAAAGATTTGCCTTCTAATACCTGCCTTGGATTTTGTTTTATGCGTTTTTCTGTTGGCTTTGCATAGATTGTACGAAATGTTTCAATGTTTATGTGCGGCTCTGTTTTGGCTTTGTATTTTGTCGTACGTGGTCATAAGTTGGACTTTGATGGCAATTTTCAGCTCATGGTATTGAAGCCCAGTAATATTGAAACAAATAATAATAATTTTTTTATTAATATTAAAGTGCATCCAACACCTTAAAGTATTTTATGGTACATTTGATGCTTTGAAGTATTTTTTTGTCTTAATATTGGATATACCAAAAACATATTTTTAGTGTTGGATGCCGCTAAAAAAATTTTAAGTTACTGAATGCACTAAAAAATACTTCAAGATTCTAAATAAAAATATTTCAGAGTATTAGATGCACCACAAAATACTTTAAGATACTAGATGTATTTAAAAAAAATATTTCAGGGCACTAGATACACCTTTTTATTAAAAAAAAACAAATAAAACACATGAAAAACTAAGTTCATAGAGAGATCACTTGTTAATAATATGTTATATATCTTTGTCCTAAATAATGCCATGTGCTCACCATATATGTTTATACCCAACTTTATGTCTTTATCGATTGATAAGATATATATATATATATATATATATGTATGTATATGTATAGACACGTACAAGTCAATTTAAAATAACGACAATAAAATAATACAGAGATATGTGTAATGCTCAGAGAAGCAACTTTATTCATTGAAATCAAATTAGTTCAGAAAGTGTTCATACAAAATGGCCAAAATCCCACAACAAAGATCAAAGAAAAAGCTTGCCAAAATACGACCACTACTTATAGGCTACTACTTTCTTCTAAAATTAATATAAGAGTTAACCGGCAAGGGTGTTTACCATCACCTCAATTAATAATAGCTTATTGATGCACTATGACCCGACTTAACTCTTGTGACTTTGTAGAACCAAATTTAACTACTCCTCCGGTCCTTATTATAAAACCCCATTTGACTTTTTATTTGGTCCTAATTATAAGGCCCCAATCCATTTTGTCTCTTATATTTATGCATTTTTTTCCAATATAATCCTTCTAATAATGATAGTTTTAGCCAATATACTTAATTAGCAAGGATATTTTAGGAATGACAACACTTATTTATTATAAATAACCAACTTAACTTACTTCCTTAATCTCCTCAAATAAGTCAATTGGGTCTTATAATTAGGACCGGAGGAGTATTACATATGAAATTCTCTAAAACAATTTCATATCCAGACAGTTTTATATTTCCCTACAATAAAACGACATTCCTTCTGGCATTTGAACTGTCTTTTTAAGATTTTTCCTATAAGCATTGTTCAAATACAGAAACAGATCATCTTCAAATAAATCTTCCATACATTCCTAGAATCTCAGCTTTCTGTTGTTTAGGGAAGTTGAAATGACTCATGCAAAATCCATCTCGTCCAATTAAGACGTGGTCTGATTTTGTTACGCTGAAAGGAGGAAATAATTTATTAGAATATGTAATAATAATGAGTGAAAAACATGTTGATTTAACAAGGATGGGAAAAATACCGAAATTTCAACTACAGATGAAATTTGAAGAGCATCTGTGATGATTTGGATATTGCTAGTCAGCTTTTTGATCTGATGAAAAAGATAAGAAAAAATATCATCATTTAGTAATTACTTATAATGGGGGAACAAATGAAAAGATGTATCATCAATTATGATTTTTTTTCTTTTGTTTAAATAGTTTAGTTTTATTAGGATATTCAAGTTATCTGTTAAATAAATACATAGTTAAATTAGGGTTTGTAGGATTTGTCATTTGTCATCTCTTATCTAATTTAAGATTTATTTTATTTGAAATTTAAAGCTGAATTCTTAAGATTTCTGTCATATCAAAAAAATAAATAAAATGAACCCACATGTTTAGTTCAAATTAAATAAATGCTAATACATATACATACGTATACATATATATATTCATTTAAGTTCTAAGATTTAACTCAATAAGAAAAAGATGATCAAATAACATTCTTCATAGTAAAAATTTTAAAAAGCATTATATGTACGTTATGGGCCAGCTCAAACATCTTACCCTGGGAAAACCAGCTACCATTCGTATAGGAATCCAACCCTCATGATCCATTTGCTTTCGCAGGTAGATATCCTTAACTAAATTATCAAAACTGCCAAAGACAAGAGTATATCAGAAATACTAGGTAAATCAAGAAAGATTAAAGAAAAATCTAACACTTTTAAATCACTAATCTATAAAGATTAATTAAATTAATTAAATTAGTTAATTTTTTTTTTAAAAAAGTGTCTTGGTTTCTCTAATTTACTCTTTTTAATAATTTGTATTTGAAACTAGCCCATTGATTAAAAGAAAACCTTTTAATATAAGGAATCAATCGGGATAGTTTAAGAAAAAATTATAAATTTGAGACATAAAATAAATTGAAATCTTATATTTATAACCAAAACAAAACCCCTCAATTAGCTCCTATAGAAGGAAGTGTTGTATTAACCAAATGAGAATTATTAACCGCTGCACCTGAAGTAATAATCAATCTGTTTAACAATCTTAGCAGGTAACTCAGGATCTCGAGCTGCACGATTATTCATTATTGATGGCACATGATGAGGAGCTCCAATAAATGGCTCGAGAGTGGCATGATATGGAATATGACGACCCAAATCTGTAAGCGAATAGTCAGCCATCAAAAATATAAATATATCACGCAAAACTATAATTTTGATAACTAGAAAACTATCTTCATTAATCATTCACTCTGCCACTTAAGTACTCGTCTGCTTCTATGTATAAGTTTTAAATAACTGAACTTTTAACGAATTAGCAGTTAAAATTAGTTAAAATAATAAATAGGTTATAATTTTTTTCTTCTTCAAATTTTTTCTTATTTATTAAGAGAGTAAATGAGAGATAATAAATAAACAAAATGATGAAAGAGAATATATGAAGGTAATGTTAATGAGACACAGTACTAAATATAGTCAAATAAGGGCAAAATAAAAAAAAGTAATAAATGTTCAAATAAACTCAAGAATAAAATTTATATTTTGAACCAGACTTATCTCAAAAATGATGCTTATATACAGGAGCTGGAGGGAGTAATTAAATACAATTACAAACTCTCCAATTGGATGTTACATACCAGCTGGGAATACATAAGAGACTCCATACGGTGGCGGCATTGGTGGTATTACGACGGGCGGTTGGGGAAAATAATAAGGGTAAGAATAAGATGCCAGAGGCGGAGGCGGCGGCCGTAGAGGAGGCGGCGGAGGTGGCCTTGCAAACATTGTATGGCCTCGAGGTGGTATATGCATGTTTCCGCTACGGAAATTCCCATGAGTGTTGCAATTTTGATTGATCATCCCATGTTGCCATGGAACAACGTTAACATTATTATGGATCTTTGTTCTATATCCAGTTATTGTAGTACTCCTTCGTCTATTGTGGCTTAAAGAGGAGTTGTGGGACCCTGTCGTGGACGTGGCACCACGACTTGCTGACTGTATCTGGCCGTGGATGCCGCTGGAAAACGCGCCGTTTTGACTCGTTAGTTCTTGTTGGTTTGTTGGCGCCAGAGTCTTATCGCTGGTAATTACTTGTTTCTTCGATGGGGAAGGTGGGCTTTGAGAGTCCTACATATAATTCGTAATTAAAATATAAAAAATTTTTAGATTTATTAACCGGAAAGAAAAATAAAGGGGGAAAAAAAAACCTGCAGTTGTAGTGAAGGTGATCGATCGGTCAAATCTTTGTATGACTCCGACGTCATCAGTTTCAAGCCCTCAGCCATACGCTCAGAATCATTCGCCGGCAAAGAGGAAGAAGCAGCGGTCGAGGATGAACATTCAGGCACCGTCGCCGGCAATGGCAACGACGACTTAGCATCAACACTAGCATAAGAATCGGATTTTGGGCGTAAAATATGAGCCGACGGTAAAGTAATGATAGAGATGTTATAAGAATGACATGGTGACGGAGGGTCAGTATGATTTTCGGATATTACTTCCGGCTGGCTTGTTGACACCATAGTCTCATCCTCAGCTTGTTTCTCCGACAGGGAAGGTGGGTTTTCAGGACCCTATATTTATATGTATTGGCAATCAAAATACTAATATATATTTTGAAAATTTATCAACATATTAAACCCAGAATAAACTAACAACTGAGGTAATATTCACATCAGAAGATATGAGAAGAAAATTATAACAAAAGAATTTTCCATGAATTTATCGTAATATTTTGGGCACAAAAAATGATCATATATTCGTCTCAAAATTGACAACGAAGTTTTTGTGATGCGGCAAACACCTGTGGGGGAAAGTTATGGCGATCATTTTTTTTTATTTTCATTATAAATTGAATTTATTTTGTTGTAGTCTAAATTTTATTTATCTAGGTGTACGTAGTATGAATATGAAAATATATCAGCTCTAACATGTCGGGATGTTTTCAAGTATGTCAAAATTGCTGAGAAAACAATCCCTCAAACTCCAAATATTTAGAACTGACAAAAATAAATAAATAAATAGAAAGAAAGAACATAAAATTCAAAACTTCTCCTCTTGTAGGATAGATGACCCATCGGTCAAACCCCTATTAAATGACTCCGATGACAGTTTGAAACCCTCACCGACAGGTTCACAGTCATTCGCCGCGGATGAACGTTCAGCCACGATCGCCGGCAATGTTAACGACGACTTAGCAAGAACAGCAACATAAGTAGGTTTGGACGAAGAATTGATTGAAGCAGAAGTAATGATGGAGATATTATAGGAATCACTATGATTTTTAGACGAAGAAGAATTAATAAACTGAAACTCCATTGGCAAACTAAAACGATCCGAGTAGCCAAGGGTATGTTTGGTTGGCGTTGGGCAAAATTGACTTATAGTCCAACTAACTTTTATAATTGAAGTTAGAGTAAAAGTCAGTTAGTGTAATATGATTTATATTTGGATATGTGCTTATAAAAAGTCAGTTGAAAACATTGAAAGTTGTTTAAATGATTAATAAAAAATTTAGTTTAGTTATAAAATGACTGAAAAGGACATGAATTTTGTTGAATAGTAGTGTTTGAAATTTTATATTTTTAATGTGATAATAGTTTAAAAAATACATAAAATTATTATGATAAAATATAAATAGTTTATTTGTGAAGTTATAAAATAAAAATATTTGTTACGAAGAAAAATTTAAAAACACATTATAGATAATTAATTAAATATATATAATAGACAAACATGAATATAAATTAAAATTCATTTAGCCTCTAATTAAAGTAAATGAAATCATATAACTAATTAGATCGTAAACTTTGTACAATTTTTTCATAAGTCAGTTAGAAAAGTTGATCCCGATTGCGTTGGATAAGTTAGTTAGAAAAGTTACTTTTTCCTATAAGTCAATTACAAAAGAAGCCTCATCTAAACAATCTTCTAAGCCACAATAAATCACAAACCGTAGTTTCACACTTCCCTATATGTTTTTACCATTCCTAACGGCAATCCAAATGAGCCCTAAGACTATGGAAGAATTTGCTGCTTAACAACGTTAGTAAAAGTACAGAAACCTCAGGCCAAAAAAAAAAGAAAAACAAAAACAAAAGTATAGAAGCTTGATTAAACTTGAGTTCTCTCCCTCCTCTATGAGGTTTATCTTAAGATGGCTAGGGGTGTGTGTATACATATATAATGAATCGAGGGGCCTTCAGAATTCTAAGATTAACTTAGATTTATCTAGTTATTTTAGATTCCCATATGATGAGATCTGATTTAATTTTATCTGAATAATTTAAATATTAACCGATAATAACTATCATGGTAAGCAATTTACTTCAATAAAACATCAACTGACATTTATCTGGATATTTTTTTTTTAATGTCTGAAATTTACTTTGAAATTTTATTATTAAATTTAATTTATAATTAACTTATTTTTTATTTTATTAATTTTGTTTTTAGATTATTTAAGTATTAATTCACTCCAAAACGCAATCATTTAACTTTTGAAACATATTTGGGTAAAAAGAATTCTGAAATATATAAAGACATTCACCTTCTTTTTTTTTTTCCCACACATCAATCTTTTCTTTTTTTTTTTGGGCCAACGTTATACATCAATTCATCTTCTATAACAGTAATTGTTTGGGTAAGATTAACACTGTTAACTACTATCCTAACCTTACAGAATGTTAATTTATAATTTTTCAATCCATTTCGGCAAATTAAAAAAGATCCAAATTACTATCTTATTATTATTTATTAATTAATTTTATCTTTATTTATATATTTTTTAAGGTGTTAACTATTGCGAGTTGTTATCTTTATAATAACTAATCGGTTTCTCATAACTAGAAGGGATTTTTAAAGTTTACAAGAACACTTTGAAAAGGTTAAATAAACTCAAGAAACATGTAAGTGCCTGTTTGGATGGGGTTCCAAAAGCGCTTTCTTTCTTTCTTTTTTTCCACAGTAAACTATGGTTTCTGAAGGAATTAGCCAAACACCGCGCATAACCCAAAATCTGTTATACACCACAAAACCATGATTTCTCCTGTCCAGTGGGGAAGCGATTTTTCTGTTGCATTGTTGCGTGGCCGTCACTGGAGATTCCCGCCACCCGGCATTGACCCAAATTTGGGTTCATTATATATTCATATACTACCTTCGGTCTTTAATATAAGACACTGTTTTACTTTTATTTTGATCCTAAATATAAGACCTTAATTCACTTTGTCTTTCATATTTACTCAATTTTTTCCAAGATAATCCTTCTAATAATTATAGTTCTAGTTAATACACTTGATTAGTAAGGATATTTTAAGGAAGACAACACCTATTTAGGACAAATAACTAACTCAACTTACTTCCTTAATTTTCTCAAATTAGTCAACTGACTCTTATAATTAGGACCGGAGGTAGTATTATTTAATCATTCTTGTTAAATTAGATTAAATTGTGTTCATATATATCATTAGAAATTTCTATATATAAAAAATAATTATATAAATACTAGTAATAAATTGCTTCCCAAATATGTGGGTATATATTATTTATTTATTAATCAGATGAAAAAATTATAACTTAAAATGTATACCTTATATAATAATCACATTCATTTATATCCTTTTTAGTAATTTAAATATTAAAAAAATAATTCTGATAACAATCATCTAAATATTCTAGTTTTATAAATATTATTTTTGTACAAAATCTATTCATCAAAATAACACACAACTACACAAAACCATATATGATTAGACAACATGATATGATTGATATAAAATATTTGATGTAAGTATTTTTCTTTATGTTATTCACTATTAGCAGACATACATAAAAATAAAAACCAATATTTTAGCTGATTTTTTTCCATTTCAAGTCTTCTACTTTAACCTATTTTCTATTTTGTTTTGAAATAACTATCACTATGTGTTTTACAGTCTTAACATAACTTGAATCTACAACATTCATTTGAATGTTAGACAAACGTACTAAAGCACATCTTCGTCAATTCAAAATTAGGAGCTACAACTTTATTAGACATATAAAAAGAATGTAATAAAGCAGATCGATCTTCACCAATTCTATGAAGTTTAATTAAATTATGGTGGGAATTGAATGAGTTTTGAAGCTCTTTAATACATTAGAATAATTGAATAAATCATTTAAAATATACCTCTGCTAATTAATATTTTTTCATCTTATGAATTCAAGGGTAGTAAATAATTAATTTGCTAACATAATGAGATAGCTAATGATAATTGACACATTTATTCTAACATATGTTCAAGCAACGTACTTTAAAGTATGTAAGGATCAGATTCAGACAAGTGTTTAATCACAAGTTCTACAAGTTTTAAAAACACATAAATAAATATAAAATTAAGCATAAGCTCAAAAAGTGTGAGAACTCATTCATCTACACATATATATACATCCTGTTAAACTAAAACAATTCGAGTGAAGCCAAAAAAGTAGGGTTCTTGATGTAGATATTAAGTCTTATGACTTCGCATAACAAAATTGAACTATGATGGCTCAACCCACCTCTTATTACATATCAAATGCTCTAAAAAGAATAGCCAAACACCGCACAAAACAAAAATCTGATATCTACCCCAAAACCATGATTTCTATGATAATGGGAATTGAAAGCAGGGCATTCACTGGAGATGACTTCAATCTTTTTGAATTTTCTTCTCATCTTGAACTAATTCTTCCATCGGTCCATAGATCATAGAAATGACTTGAGTTCATCAGACCTTTGAAAGATTATATAGGAAATTCGAAATGAATCATCTAAGATCCATTTCATCCTATCAACACGTAGCCTGATTTTGTTATCCTGAAAAGAGGAAATAATTTGTTACAATATTGGATAATAATGACTGAAACACATATTAATTTAATCACATATTGTAAAAGTTAATTATACAAACAGATTTAATTATAATTAGTGTGAGAATAATACCGAAATTTCAACTATGGATGAAGTTTGAAGAGCATCTGCAATGATTTGGACATTGCCAGTCAACTTTTTGATCTGAAAAAAATGTAAAAGAAAAAATTTGATTAGTTAATGAATGCTGCAAAAATGCATGCCATATTCATACTAAGAAAAAACAAATGAAAGGAATTTAGATATTATTTTTTTCTATTTAAATAGGTTATTTTTATTATCATATTCGAATTATCTGTTAAATAAATATATAGTTAAATTAGGATTGGTAGGATTTGTCATTTATGTTATCTAATTGAAGATTTATTTCATTCTAAATTTAAAGATGAATTTATAAGATTTCTGCCATATTATAAAATAACATTATAAAAATGAAGCCCACATATTTAGTGCAAATTATATAAATACTAATATATATCCAGTTAAGTTCTAATATTTAACTCGATAAGGAAAGATGATCATATAAGATTCTTCATATTAAAAATTAAAAAAGCATTATATATACACATTACACATAAAAGGTCGCAAACATCTTACCCTGGAAAACCTGCTATTGTTCTTATGGGAAGCCAACCCTCACGATCCATTTGCTTTCGCAGGTAGATATCCTTAACTAAATTATCAAAACTGCCAAAGACAAGAGTATATTAGAAATGCCAGGTAAATCAAGAAAGATTAAAGAAAAAACGAATACTCCCGTTAATTCTAAATATAGGAGTTAAGTCACTAATTTATAAAGATTAGTGAAATTAATTATTTGAAAAAATTTATTTTAATTTCTCTAATTATAATTTGTGTTTGAAACTATCCCATCCATAAAAACCCACTTTAGTATGTATATGAAATTAATATGAATAGTTTAAAGAAAAAATATAAATCTGAAACAGTCTTATATTTGGAATCAAAACAAAGTCTACGAGGATTAACGGTTGTGCCTGAAATAGTAATCAATCCATTTTACAATCTTAGCATGTGAGTTGAGATCTACTTATCGATGGCACATAAGGAGAACCAATAAAGGGAGGAGGTGCTGGAGTGGCACATGCATGTTTCTGCCACGGAAACTCATATGAGTAGTGTTGCAATTTTGATTGATCCAGTGGTGCTGTGGAACAAACTTAACATTATACTACCTCCGGTCCTTAATAGAAGAAGATCTTGTTTGACTTTTATTTTGATCCTAAATATAAGACCCAATCCACTTCGTCTCTCATATTTATATACTCCTCCGGTCTTTAATATAGGACCCAATTCTTAAGTTGGTTTTGGTCATAAATATAAGATCAATTTTCTCTAAATTACCCCTATGGATACTCCTCCAACTATAATCAAGTAGAAGAGGAAGATGGGGTATTAAGAAAGATGATTATGGTATTTTAGGAAAAATGTGTCACTTTTCTTATAATTAAACCTGCAATTGTAGTGAAGATGATCGATCGGTCAAATCTTTGGGTGACTCCGACGTCATCAGTTTCAAACCCTTAGCCATAAGTTCTGAATCCTTCACCGGCAAAGACGAAGAAGCAGCGGTGGCGGATGAACATTCAGGCACCGTCGCCGGCAATGGCAACCACGACTTATAAGCATCAACAGCAACATGAGAATCGGATTTCGGACATAAAATATGAGCAGACGGTGAAGTAATGACGTTTTAAAGATTAACTTAGATTTATCTAGTTATTTCAGAATCCCATATGATGAGATCTTATATAATTTTATCTGAATAATTTAAATATTAACCAATAATAACTATCATGGTGAGCAATATACTTATATGCATCAATTCATCTTCTAAACAGTAATTGTTTGGGTAAGCTTAACACCGTTAACTACTAGCCTAACCTAACAGAATATGTTGATTTATAATTTTTCAAGCGAATTAGGAAAATTAAAAGAAAATCCAAATTACTAGCCTATTATTATTTATTAATTAATTTTATCTTGATTTTGGAATTTTAAAAAATATTAAAATTATTTATCATAATCTAAAATTAACTAGATTATATTCATTATATATAGATAAAAATTTTTAATATATATATTTTTAGGGTGTTAACTATTACGAGTTGTTATCTTTATAATAATTGGGGAATCCCATTAAATCTGATTAAAATACCTAAATTTAAATTCAAACTTACACTTTTAACAAATTTTTAATTAGGTCATGAGGTTTCATTAAAATTTTTAATGTTGTTAAATGAACAAAATACCCATCTTTAATTAAAAAGAAAAATTATTGTTTTACTCCTCCTAAATGGTTACTTTTTTCTCTTATGATTAATTTTTGGCACTAAAAAACATATAAATAATTTTATAATATTTAAAATTTGTATATATAACTAAAAACTTTAAAAATATTTTAATCAAATATTTTAAATTACAATATAAGTACTTTTTAAATAAAAAATTTTTATTTTCAGGTTGTAAATATTTATTTTTAAGATTTTAAAATATCTTAATTATAAAAAATATTTTATATTAAGTTGTTACAAATTACGTTTTTGGGTTGAAATCCAATGTTTGCTTAAATAAATAAAATTAATATAAATTATAATAACATATTATCAATATTTTTTTAATGAAAATATTTTAAGATCTTAAAATAAATATTTACAAATATAAAATAAAAATATTTATTTTAAGGCTATTTATATTTAAATTTAAAATGTTTCATTAAAATATTTTGAAGATTCTAGTTATATATACAAATTTTGAACGCTATAAAAAATTTATGTGTTTTTTAATCTTAAAAATAATCGTAAAAAGTGATAGATCACTTGGGAGAGTAAAGTAATTAATTCTTTATTTTAATTAAAGAAATACATTCTAATCATTTAACAACATTCAAAATTCTTAAATTATGACTCATATCCTAATTAAAAATTTATTAAAAGTGTATGCCTTAATTTAGATATATATATTAACCAGATTTTATTAGGATTTTTTCTAATAACTAATCGGGTTCTCATAGTTTACATCTTGAAAAAGTAAAATAAATTTAGATCTGTTATGCGCCCCAAAAACATGATTTCTCCGATCCAATGGGGAAGCGATTTTGCTGTTGCACTGTTGCGTGGAGTCACTGGATATTCCCGTCACCCAACCTTGACCGGAATTTGGTTTCATTATATATTCATACGCGTATTATTTAATCATTCTTGTTAAATTAGATTAAATTCTATTCATATATCATTAGAAATTTCTATATATAAAAAATAATTATATGACTAATAAATTGCTTCCCATATATTTGGGTATATATTATTTATTAATTAATTTGATAAAAAAATTATAAATTAAAATGTATACTTTATATAATTATCATATTCATTTATCTCCTTTTTAGAAATTTAAACATATAAAAATAATTCCGATAACAATCATCCAAGTGTTTTAGTTTTATAAATATTATTTTTTTTCATAAAATCTATTCTCCAAAATAACATATAACTACACAAGATTGGAGAACTTGATGTAATTGATATAAAAAAAATTTAATGTAAATATTTTTCTTTATGCTATTCACTATTAGCGGACATAATATAAAAATAAAACCCAACATTTTAGCTGATTTTTTTTTCATTTCAAATCTTCTCCTTTAACCTATTATATATATATATATATATTTTTTGAAATAACTATCAATATGTGTTTTGCAATCTTAAAATAATTTGAATCCACAACATTCATTTGAATGTTAGAAAACGTACTAAAGCACATCTTCATCAGTTTAAAATTTGGAGCTACAACATTCACTGGACATATAAAAAGAATGTAATAAAAAAGATCGTCACCAATTCTATGAATTTTAAATTATGGTGGGAATGAGTGTTTTGGACCTCTTTAATACATTAGAATAATTGAATAAATCATTTAAAATACATCTCTAGCCAATTAATTAATACTATGTCATCTTAGAAATTTAGGGGTAGTAAATAATTAATTTGTTAACGGAATCAGATAGTTAATGATAATTGACACACCTATTCTAACATATGTTCAAGCACTGTACTTTAAAGTATGTAGGATCAGATTCAGACAATTGTTTAATCACAGGTTCTACAAGTTTTAAAAACATACAAATAAATATAAAATTAGGTATAAGCTCAAAAAGTGTGGGATCAAGTTGAGAACTCATTCATATACACATATATATACATCCTCTTAAACTAAAACAATTCGAATGAAACCCAGAAAAATAGGGTTCTTGATATAGATACTAAGTCTTGTGACTTTGCATGAGAAAATTTACTATGATAGCTCAGCTCACCTCTTATTACATATCAAATGCTCTAAAACAATTTCAGATCCTACTGTTATATATTTTCAAAAACAGAAAACAATTTTTTGACATCTGAACACCTTTATGTCACTTTTATACTAACAAATATATACAACAACAAAAAATGCACTAAAACTCGTCGGCTTAACTTTCTGATGCAAATGAATTTTCCTCAGACCTCATTGAAAGGAAGATGAAATGAATTATATAGGGTCCATCTCTTCAAAACAACACGTGGCCTGATTTTGTCATAGGGGAGGAAATGATTTGTTACCATAAAAATATCAAAATGTAACAGTTCATGAAGTTTGAACAGCATATGTTATGCTGGTCAAAAAAGAAGAGCATATGTTATAATCTGGATACTGCTAGTCAATTTTTAATCTTAAAAAGAGAGAAAAATATCCTTTGTTAATGAATGCTGCAAAAAGATATACAATATTTTTATGCACACAAGGAGGGGAAAACATAAAAGGAAGCGTCGTTAGTATATCATTTTATTGAAGATAATTATGATTTGTTATTTTATTTAAATAGGTTATTTTTATCAGAACAATCAATTTTATGTTAAATAAATATATAGTTAAATTAGAATGTTTAGGATTTATGTTATATTATTCTAATTATTTTTAATTCATTTTAAATTTAATCTGAATTTAAATTTTCTGTAATTTTAAAGAATAGCATTCTCTATGGAAAAAAAAATGAAGCTACATATTTAGTGCAAATTATATAAATGTTGAACAAATATATATCAAGTTAAGTTTTAAGATTCAACTCAATAAGAAAAGATATATAATCAAATAACATCATTCATATTAAAAATTGAAAAAACATTATATATACACATTATACATAAAAGGCAATCTTAACATCTTACCTTAGGGAAACCTGCTAAGACAATCGAAGAAAGCCACTTAACAGCGCAAGTGAAAGTAGAAATTTAAAATTTAAAGATTAACTTAAGACTTGTCTAGGTTTTTTGAGATTACCATATGATAAGATCCGATTTAATTTTATCTGAATAATTTAAATATTAACCAATAACTATATCACGGAAAACAATTAAGCTCAATAAAATACTCGTATCACTAACATTTATCCGAAAATATATTTTTGTCGGAAATTTACTTTGAAAATGTTTTATTGAATTCAAATTATAATTAACAAATTTTTAAATTTATTTATTATTTTAAATTATTTAAATACTAATTCACTCAAAACGCAACCATTTAAATTTTGAAACATATGAAAAATTGAACTACTCTTTTTTTTTTTAATACATCGATTCATATTCTATAACACTGGTGTTTTTTTTTTTTGGGGTAAGATTAACATGGTTAACTCACCTAACCTAACCTAACGGAATTGTGTTGATTCATAATTTTCAAGCCGATTCCTCAAATAAAAAAATCCAACTTACTTATCTTATTATTATTAATAATTAATTAATATTAATTTTATCTTGATATTAGAATGTTTTAAAATATTAAAATTATTTATCATAAAATAAACTTGATTATATTCACTTTACATAGATAAAATTTAAAGTTGATTAATTAAGTTGTTAGCTATTAATGATTTGTTATCTTTATTTAGTGTGTATCGGGTTCTCATAAATAGATTGAATTTAAAGTTTTTAAGCACATTTTTAAAAAGTAAAATAAAGTAAACCATAGTTTCTGAATTAAAAAAAAAAAAAAAAAAAAAGACAGCGAAACACCGTGCAAAACCCAAAACCTATTGTGATGTCCAGCCCAAAACCATGATTTCCGTGATAATGGGAAATCGTTGCAGTCACTGGAGACTCCCGCCACCCAGACCCAAATTGGTTTCATTATATATTCTTATATGAT
>NW_021637147.1:0-40439 GCF_004799145.2 Neltuma alba | reverse complement strand
GACAAATGTGTACATTAATTCTATTATACATATGTATGATCAGAGACTGTTCTATAGAGGCAGAAGTTATGCGATTGAACTCAGAAGCTTTCTTGGTTGAACGTTCTTACTAATCTTTTTAAGATGAGAAGAAGACCCAATTTTTTCTTTAATTTTCCTACTAAAAAAATCTGACATGGAGAAAGAGTGAGGTGGATATCACATAAGCATGCCACCTCAACATAATTAGTCAATTAACGGTTACTAAGTTGATATGACTACGTTTTTATTACTTTTAGAGTAATATTGCTCCAAAATTTTTTTTCTAAACACCTATAAATCCTTGGGAGAACTTCGAGAGCAAAAATCACATTTAACCCATTTTACATCATAAATAAACAAATCTTGTATTGCGTCATTCTTATTCAACCTTGGGTCCAACCTAACAATAATATGTTAAAATTAAGAAACTTTAGCCAAATAACTATATTTGAATTATTTCCCATTCATATGTTAATTATAAAGAGAAAAATAGAGGGAGGGCGAGAAGGAGACAGAACGTTAGAATTGTGAAGATAATGTACTAACAAAAAGAAAGAGAGATGAAGAGAAATATTGGAATTAAAACATCCAAACATATAAAAAGAAAATTATGTAAGAGACTAAAAATACTTCTTTTCTCTTCTTTTTCATATTATTATAATATGAAGCATGAGAAAGTCAACACAATGCTACCAAAAATCATAAAGAAACCAAACAAAAATGAGATTAGCTAAAGGAAGTCACATTATTCATATAGGATGAACAATGCGACTCATCTCAAACTTCCTACAAATTATGAGTCTAAAACTAAAACTAAAAACTACTTTTAATTTTTTAGGTACTAATTTGCGATCCGACCATCACCTCCTTTAGGGTGGAAACCACCAGGGGTATGTTCATCACCACTGCCATATACAATCCTCAAAATTTCTTGTGGTGTTCTTGAATACGCGACCGAGTCTTTGTCGGCAGCGAGGATGTTGCCTGTGACTTTACCCTCGGCGCCGCCGGCTTTCGGGACGACAAGACCCTCATCCTTGTTTGAACCCTTTTGCCCTAACTTATTTCTAGGTTTGGAAATGCGATTTGTGAACTCTGCAACATTCACTACTCCATATGGATACACTGGTAGAGCTCTACGTTCATAAATAAGGCTCGAATCGCTGCATCTTGGCCTGACTCTACTGCCAAAAGTCCTGCCACTAGCTATACATACAAACATCAACACATCATATCATATATTTGAAATATGTAATAAATAGAGGAAAAATAAATTCATCTGGTTCTTACGGTTTCACATAATTTTTAATCAGGTGTTGTAGTTTTTTTCCCCCCCTTCTTTATTGAATCCTTATGGTTTCCTCAATCATAGGCATCGATCACTATCCTAATAATCTGTTAATTAGAGTTGATGCGGATGTTAACTAAGTGACGTGAGTTGCCACAAAATACACAATAAAACATTTTTTTTGAAAATAAAATGATTGAATAAAATTTATATGTTATCAACATAAAAGTAAACAAAATATTATACTCATAATCGTTTTGTTGCATCTATAAACAATCTGTAGTCTGGTTGATTTTGATTTTATTTAAATCTATGTGGCAAAATTAATTTAGATATATGCTGAGTGAGAGGCACATCATCAGCTACCAATGTCATTTCTCATTTTCTCTTACAAATTAATAAATTATGAGTATAGGGATCAGTACTTATATACTATCTTTGGTCCTTAATATAAGAGTTAGTTTGACTTTTAATTTGATCCTAAAAATAAGACTCCAATCCACTTTATCTTTCGTATTTACTTATTTATTTCAAAGTAGTGCTTGTAATATTTGTACTTGTTAAAGGTTCCATGACATGTAGTTTGAGCTAATACACACGATTAGTAAGGATATTCAAGAAAAGACAACACTTATTTATTACAAATAACTAGCTTGACTAATTTTTTAGTCTTCCTAAATTAATCAGCTATGTCTTATATTAAAGATCGGAGGTAGTAATTATTTAGAAAAATATAAGGACAAAAAAAAACTACAAGGATTTGATTAAAAAAAATGAGGTGAAATTATAATAACTTACATATTACTAATTTTTTTCCATAAACATCAGTGTAATAATTAGGGGAAAATTAAATTACCCCTTTGGAAGTTGCATTTTGAAGCTTAGGATTGGCTCCAACATATCCAGTGAGACCAACATAAGGAATGACGTAAGATGCAAGCAAGTAGTTAATTGAATTGGCGTAGGGATCAAAAGGTGGCACTAAAGTTTTTCCAAAGGCATTGTTTATTATTGTGGCAAATGCTTCACTGCTTAAATTAAGTAATGGCCTTGGAAAGCCTTTTACTCTGTTCATTATGGCTCTGCAATATTACAATAATCCAACTTCACGATGTTGTTATTTGTCAAATAAAAGACATTTGTGAATTTAAGTAAAGTGTATTTCTAGTCTTTTAATTTCATACATTTTCATTTTAGTCATTAATTTTGTAAAATGAAATTGACAAAACATTATTAAATGCTTATATATTAAATTTTAATTTTTAAATTAATAATGATTAGCGTAGAAAATCGTTATTTGCGACTACTGTATCAGGGCCAGATACGTGAAAATTTACTTTATGAAATTATGGGACAAAGCTGAAACTTTGAATGAAGTTAGATGATTAAAAAAAAACAAAACTTTTTCCCTATGTTTATTTTCAAATATTCTTAGTCAAGCCAAAAACATAAACTTTTTATTTTGGAGATCTGTATGTCAAAATTTAAAATAAATTGATATTATAGCTTTTCACACACATGAATGACCTTAATTTTCTCTTCAAGAATGTTCAATGAAAGAAGATATCTTATATAAAGAAGGAGAGAAAGACATCAAAGAAAGAACCTCAAATGTCCCACTTCTTGGAAACCAAATTGCAGGATGACATCCCTTGTGAATTGATCAAACTTAGCCATTTCGGCACCAATTGGCGATGGTCCTCCTTGAGCAAGCTTTGGATCTACAATGTCCAAACCATAGCCCAAAGATCCATAAAGAAAGAACTCAGCTTCCAAATACCCCAAATTCAAAGGGAACTCAGGATAATCATTGTCGTTAAAATTAGTAGTAGTGTTGCTTGCACTCACAAAAATTATTTCAGAAGAAGAATATGAATTTGGAAGAAATAAAGGGAGGAAGAAGGATGTTAGAAAAACAAAATTGAAGATGGTAATCAAATGTTTCTGAAAAACCATATCTGATTTTGTATGCGAAATAGTAAACTAGAAATTTCAAGAATCAACAATAACCTCACTATCTTCACAGCTTACATCTTGTGGCATTATAGCCTCAACAACTTATTTGTCCAACCCAATTAGATCTTGCAAATCATAGGCTCGCTACAAGCAATAATCTATGCTTTTACAAGACTTTTAATATAAAAATTCAATATAAAAATGAGAATGAATATTTTGAAATTACCTCAAGCAAACAACACCCCATATGTCAGTTCTCTACCTCCTGTTGATACTTGGATTTTGTTTAATTATAAGTAACTTATTCGCATTTTATGAAATTGCCATAGTTCATGGGAGCCTTAGAAAAGCCTTATTGTCATGTTACATTATAGTATTAGTTATAGCTGAATGTATAGGTCCAGTTTTGTGAACATACATATCACATTTATCCTATAATTGATTTTTTGTAACTTCTAATATGATTTATGAATTAAATTTTTAGTCTACAAGCATGGAAACAATGTGAACAAGCATCTAGCATACAATAAGTGGACTCAAACTGATAGAGAATCTCCAATCTTACTCACATGATTACTTTAGGAAAAAAATATCATTGTTAGAAATCAATCCCTATCCAAGCCTAGTGTCTTGTTATATTATCATTAACTCACTCGATACAGTTTCACAGCTTGATAATTCCAAGTATGACGCAGGAAAGTCTTCATACTATCCAACCCTAGTGTTCAATATATATTAACGCATCAAGAGAAATGGCTAGCAATAAGTACAGTTATGTTCTTTGCTATTTTTTTTAAGTGTTAATTCCAAACTAAAACCCTCTTTTGTAATGACGCCACCACTGTATGGTACAGTGATTAAACAGGGGCAATCAATAAACTTAATTTTAAACTAATCCTTCTATAGTCTATGCATAGCATATGCACCAAAACTAGCATTTTTTTCATTTTTTTCTATTATGCAGCATATAGGGCATTATTTAGAGGACCACCTTTCGAAGCAAAATCAAGATCACACATTAAAATTAGCTGGCCTCTAATAGATTCCTCTACTAAGAACAATAACATTTTTTGTGTTTAATCAGGAACAAGAAGAATAAATGCAAGTCGGGGTCTTAGCAAGAATCATTGTTAATTAGAACAAGTGAAACTAGTTGCAGCGTAGTCCTAACTTTCAATACCAGCACACAAAAGCATAAGCTAAACAGAATAGACAAAGTGATTGAAAACTTGCCTAAACACAAGAGTTGGCTTGGAAAACCTAGAAAAGCTAGAGATAACAGTGAAGACCCATGGCGATAACCAATGACACCCTTAAAAAATAGGGGAAGAGCGAGATCAATGGCACAAAGCATGAACGGCCAAGAGTGGAGAAAATGGGACATTGAAATAGTGAGACCGACACGAAATAAGTGCAAGATTGAACGAGGGAAACACAAAATCCCAAAATAGAGAGATGAAAGTCTGACGGCGTCGATGAAGACTGAGGCTTTGAAGAAGAACGATGGATGAGAGGGAGAAGGTGAGAGTGAGATTCTGAAAGAGGCAAATGATCGACGATGAACTTGCCATTGAAAACAGAGGCTGTCGAGAATGATGTGGCAGGGGTGAGATGGGCGGACCTTTTCACACAATGAAGAGTAAAGACATAAGAGTGAATAGCTGGCAAAAAATCATTTTTTTATGTTTAATTCTTTTATTATTTACCGTGTCTGGTCCACCTGAGAACAGAAGCCATAGGTGTTTAGTTTTTTCGGCCTGTTTTTTCTGTTAACAGTTTTTTTAGCCCATTACATGTATGGTGTATGTTATAATTACAATAGACACAAAAAAAACACATTCTTATCTATGGCTACTGTTTACTTGTCAACAGACACCACAAGGTTACTTTCGCCATCTGTTATTAATAAAATAGTGACAAAAAGATGATAGGATCTTTATCGCTTCTGTTCATCTAGGCTCTGTTTGGTTGGAGGGTTTTTGAGGGAGGGGAAGGGAGGGGATAAGTGTGTTTGGTTAGAAAAAATAGAGGGGAGGGAAAAAATTTGTCTTTTAATGCTCCCCTCCCCTCCCTATGCTCCCCTCCAAATTTGGGGTTTTTTTGGAGGGAAGAGAAATATTATGTCTAACATTGACCAAACTACCCATACTAACTTTTCAATATTCCAAGTTTGTCCATCTTATTAAAAATCTTTTTTTCACTTTCTCTTTTTAGCCACTAATAATATTTGATAATTATAATATTATAATATATACATATCATATATATTAATATATACATATCATAACATGTGTGTATTATAATTTTATATCATAGCATGTGTGTATTATAATCTTAGATAACATGCACATATATTAATATATACATATCATAACGTGCGTGTTATAATTATATAATATCTACATATCATATATATTAATACATATATTTATAAATTAATGAGATAGAATATTAAAATTTTTATCATATTTTCTAATTTTTTTAGTTTTATCATTTTTTTATCACATGTGAGGTAATTGGTTTTTTTTTTTGAAGTTGATAAATTAAGAAATAATAATTTTGATATAAATTTGTAATTAAAAAAATCAGTCTAAATATAGAGATAAAGGCATATTTGTCAATTTATAATTAAATCATATCCCTCTCCTGTCTATAAAATTACCTCTCCTCCTCAAACCAATCAAGTAATACTCTCCTCCTCCCTTCCCCTCTCCTCCAACCAAACAAAACCATGACCTCCCTTCCCTTCCCTTCCCTTCCTTTAATTAACCTCCCCTCCCCTCCCTTCCGTTGAACCAAACAAAGCCCTAGTGACAGAAGCCAAATCTAGTAGTTAAATACCTATTTTGCACTATTGAACCTTTCCAACAAATGGTTCTTATAAAGACTCAATTGAAATATATGAACAGCTTTTCTACTTAAAGCGTCAGCAACAACATTTGCTTTACTAGGATGATACTTAAGTTGGAAGTTATAATCTTTCAAGAACTCCATCCAACTTCTCTGTCAGTTATTGAGCTCCTTTGATCTACAAGATACTTCAAACTCTTATGGTCACTAAAACATCAAATCATGAACCATATAAGTAGTGTTTCCATATCTTCAATGCAAAACCACTGTTGCTAGCTCTAAGTCATGAATTGGGTAATTCTCCTCATGTGGTCTCAACTGTCTAGAAACATGAGCAACAGCCTTTCCTTCTTGAATTAATACACATCCTAAACCTTTCAAAGAAGCATCAGTGTATAAAGTGTATGGCAAAGTCGGATCAAGAATAACCAATCCTGGTGTAGAAGTCAACTTCTTTTTCAATTCTTGAAAGGCAGCTTCACACTTCTCTGTCCAGATGAATGGTTGGTCTTTCTTCGTCAATCTAGTAAGTGGCATAACCAATTGAGAGAATCCTTATGCAAACCTTCTATAGTAACCAACCACTCCTAGGAAACTTCTCACTTCAGCTACTGACTTCAGTCGTTCCCACTTAAGTATTGTATCAACTTGTAGGGTCCACTGCAACCCTATCAGCTAAAACAACATGCCCTAGAAACTTTACCTCCTTAAGCCAAAACTCACACTTACTTAATCTAGCATAAACCTTGTGCTCTCTCAATACTTGCAACACTATTCTAAGGTGTTCATGGTGTTCCTCTTTGTTTTGTGAGCAGATGAGAATGTCATCTATAAACACCACCATGACCTTATCTAAATAGGGTCTGAAGATCCTATTCATATAATCCATGAATGCAATTGGAGCATTGGTTAAACCAAATGGCATTACAAGAAACTGATAGTGACCGTACTGAGTATGAAAAGCAGTCTTCGGGACATCTTCTACTTTAACTCTTAATTGATGGTATCCTGACCTTAAGTCAATCTTAGAGAATACTGCTGACCCCACAAGCTGATCTAACAGATCATCAATTCTTGGTAGTGAGTATTTGTTCTTGATAGTGACTTTGTTTAATTGTCGATAATCAATACATAACTGTAAGGTACCATTCTTTTTCTTCACAAATAGCACCGGTGATCCCCATGATGACACACTTGGTCTAATGAATCCTTTCTCGAGTACTTCTTCAAGTGCTTCTATAGTTCTGCCAATTCAGCAGGAGCCATTTGATAGGGAGCCTTAGAAATAGGCTTTGTCCCAGGAGCCAAATCAATAGAAAACTCTACTTCTCGCTTAAGGGGTAATCCTGACACTTACATATGAAATACCTATTTGGCTGAGGTGAATTATACATATTTTTTTAATGAACAAAATCAAAAGTAGATATCCACTTTCATCAATACTATTTGGCTTAAGAGGAAAATTGGGTCTCCTCATCAATCTGTCATCTGGGAAATCCATGAATTTAGCTTTCTCATGTTTATTAACAACCTCTATGTAATGAAGGTTGGAATATCATTTTAGTAGTACTTACTTTTATGAATTCCACTTCTTTTTTTTCCTGTTACATTTTAATACTTCCTCCGTTCATTTTTATAAAAACAATCTTTTGGTTTTTCTAAATATAAGAAACCAAATATTTTAATTTGAAATTTGAAATTGTCTTTTTATTTTTACCCTTATTAAATATATGTCATTTGTTATCTCTTGGCAATGAAGTTTTACTCATTATCTCTAGTTATTATACACTTGAAGATATATATTACATATTTATTGCTTTTAATAAAATTTAATTAACATTTTGAACCGCATGATTTTGATAGTTACTTCTTATGAAAAGGAATAAGAGGAGTAATATTTATTTTCCTTCTATTTTTGTATTATGCATGTAATCTCTCTAGTTATTTAATAGCATTTTGCTTTTTCATACAAAAGGATTATACAAGTTTCATGTTATGAATGGAATATGCGTTCTTTCTTATATTAACCGCTCCATTTTCCACAGAATAGGAAATACATAAATCAACATAACATCTTTATCAAACACAATTTTTATGTCCGATATGGGACAATTGAAAGTACACCAGAAAAGAATATTCTTTCTACAATTAGGTTTTAGTACTCTCATATTAAAGACAATCATGTTCAAGATCTTATCGAACCCTAAATATAAGAACCTCTCCTCTGAGGTTGAAACTAAGTTCACCAATCAGCTTTCTCTTAACATATGAGTTGATTTGCGGTAGTAACGGGGCTTTTGGATGCTCATGGATTAAGGTGTAGGGTTATAATTGTGACCCTGTGCATCATCACGTGTTGTTCTTCCATCAATTTTTCAAGAAGCAATTGCATCAGTGAGTTAAACCATATGTGTGTTTGCATATATAATACTAATGCAAAATAAAAAAAACACATAAGTGTACCTTTTGGTAGTTTAATTTTCACACAAGTTTTCATTATCTGTTAATTTTGTAAAGTACTTTTTTAAAATAAAAAAATCTTTATTCTTAGCACCGATGGTTTTGCAAACAAAAATATTGACATTGAAATTTTATAAAGTTTCTATTCTTATCTTTTCATTTTATAAAGTATTTTTTTATCTTTTAATACTGTTACTTCTGTGACAACACATTCTCAAAGGCTAATATATTAATTTTATTTTAAAAAATAATAATGATTAAAATAAAAAAAATATCATTCGAGACTAATGATGCCTGAGTTAGAAGACTGAAAAGATACTTTATAAAATTTAAAAATCAAACAAAAATATTATATAAAGTTAGAGGATTAGAAACATATTTTTATTAAATAAACACAAAAGGCAACTTTGAGAATCACTAAACACGAATAATATGAAATTATAGCTACTGAAAGTATAATTTTTCTTTAAGTTCCTAAACATTTTAAACATCATATATATGTAGGAAAACATTATGCTCGCATAAAACACAAAGCAATGTTTTCAAATCTAGTTTATTTGATCGAAAACATACAGAATCTCTCTCTCTCTCTCTCTCTCTCTCTATATCTCAATCTCGATTATTAATAAATATAAAATATAAATCACATTAATTTATATTTCTCAGCTAACTTACCTGTTATGTGAATCTTGAACATCCCAAAAGGTTCCCTTGCAGCCACTTTGATGGAGATCAGAAGCACCAAAAGCAAAGCAATTTGGAGCATTAACATTAGCTTCTTGAGTTTATTATCCATATTCAACAAACAATTTGCAAAAAGGAGTATTTAGGTATATATTTATAGGCCTCCACTATAGTCCAAAGGGTAATAACACTTCACCAAATTGGCACTATGATATTATATATCATATATTAGGATAAAGTAACAGAATTTCGTTCATGTAATATTGTTTTTAAATTTCAAATGTGATATCATGATTACTATCAATGTGCTAATAAACTGACTGGGGAAACTATAAAGAACAATCTTGCCGGCCAAAAACAAAACTATAAAGAACGATCCAAATTAAATAAATACTCCTTCGTATCAAAGAGAGAAGGCTATGTATTTAATTGTATATAACTTAAGTAAAGTTTCAGATATAAGTTAGAATTTTTAGGATGGAACGGTTATTTTATAAGTTACACTTTCTTTTAATTATCAAGTGCTAACCCATGAATATGTCCAACACTTTATACTTGTCCCAAAATTAACTTTAGTAGTTGTAGTAGCAGATGATGATGATAATAATAAGGTTTTAAAACAGTTTTCCTAGAACAAACGTACTGTGAATAATATAAGGGGGTGTTTGGATGAGGCAAAACCATGGTTTAGAGAATAGCTTCTAGAAAATAGATTCTGGAATTAGATTTTGAAAGAATAGATTTTCTGAAAAAGTGATTCTGATAAAGTGAATGTGTTTGGATAATTGTTGTCAAAAGTGCTTTTTGATATGTAGAAATTACTAAAAAGAACATAAGTTTAAATGATAATTGCATGTAAGATATATTTCATAATATATATTTATTTGAAGTAATAAATTTGTTAATAATATATATTTTGGCAACATAATAAATAAGACATAAATAATATAAATAATAAAAAATTAATGTGTATATATATTAATAAAATAATTAAATATGTTTTTAGGAAAATGATTTATTTTGCCCAAAAAAATATTATTATTTCTTAAAAATTTTAAAGATGAAATCCCATAATTTTTTTTTCACAAAATTAAATAACCACACACAAAAAATTTCATATTAATTGTTTTAATAATAGAGGTTGCAATGAAATATATTTGTCCAAATAGTTTTTTAACAACACATTAAATTATCTGAAAAGAAAAAAGAAAATAAAAAGGACATGAATATTCTTGTATATAGCGAACAATTTGATCTCTTATGGAGTCACGAAGCTGAGCCATGTGAGATGAAGATTCTATTGATGAAGGTATTAAAACCTTGTCTACATATTAACTCTCCAATTAGGTTTTACATTAATGACTGGAATAATATTACATTTAAGAACAATATTAACTCTCTAATTAGGTCCTACATTAAAGAACGGAATAATAAATTTATTAATTTTTTTTGCCAACATAATAAACAATGTATAAAAACGTATATTAATTACTATATCCAGTTCCAAATGTAAGAGTTAGTTGACTAATTTGAGTATATTAAAAAATAAGTTAAGTTAGTTATTTGTAATAAACAGGTATTGTCTTTCCCACAATATCTCTATTAATCAAGTTTATTGGTTATAACTTGAAAAACGATAGACAAATATGAGAAATAAAGTAGATTAGATTTTATATTTAGAACCAAATAAAAGTCAAATAAGATCTTATATTAAAAACAAGATGTAGTAATTGTTAATATGTGTATATATAATTATAAAATATAAGATTATGTTTTTAGAAAAATAAATAATTGTTTTCAACCAAAAAAAAAATTACTGTAGGGGGGAGAACCGCTCAAAAAGCAAAATTTTTTGCTTATTACAAAACCTTGGTTTTGATAGGCAAACCATGGTTTTATCATAAAACCATGGTTTCAAAAAATTGATAGGTGTTTGGGTAATTTTTTCTCAAACTATGGTTTGGACAATCAGCCAAATAGTCGAACATGCATACTGTGATTTTTCTTTTTCTCCAGAAAAAACATAAATAAACTATAACTTTTTACTTGAAAAGCAAAGCAACATCATGATTTTTTAAAAAGAACAATTAAATCGACTTTGTCAAACTATTAATATAATTTGACATTAGCCTAATTGTTTGACTTTAAATTACGTATACTTATTTCAAATTATTTAATGATTTCAACTTTCTAAAGTACATTGTAATACTAATCGTGAGTACGAGTCAGTTTGGCATTAGAGAAATAGAAGAGAGGGTTGAGCAGGGATGGAAAATGTTAATGAATTCAATTTAAATTTTCCTTACACTCTTATTTTTATTTTATCTTTATTAAAATTTTATAACCCCACTTTTCTAATTTTTAAATCAAACCCATTACATAGGGTAAGAGTTTGAGCATATAAACAGTAAAATTAAGCATGTTGAATCATACAAAGTTATCGATTACATTTTTTCTCTCTCACACACACATATATATTGCATTAACATATAATTTCTTGATTGTTATTCTCATTTGATTGATAGTTAAAAATGTAAATCAAATTTTTCAATGTATATGATGTTAATTGAACTTCATGGTTAAACAAACAAGGGCTAAAAATTGCTCTGCTAGGTCAAATGTATGTTTGATTCCCTAATTAAAATTAAATCGAGTTTGTCTCGTAATAACAATTCAGAAGACCTGTTAAAGTTTTGTGCGGAACCAATTTAAAGATGAACATGTCATATTATTAATTTGTGTTATCAATAATTTTAAAATTGAATTACTAATAATATTTATAATATTTATTATTTAGATATTATTACTTTTAACATTTACTTTTATACTACAAATAGAAGTTTTAGAAGGTTTCTATGCAACCAAAGTAGAGAATTGATATATTTTAATTTTAATTTTTCTCATGAAAATATATTAATATGCTGGCCAAAGGATATATTAATTAATATTACATATTAAATTAAGGAAAAAAAACAATATTTTTACAACCGTTCTATGAAAAATTGTGTAATACTAGCAAATTATAATTTTAAAAAAATTCATTCTTGATCTCAACATTACTTTTTAAGGGTATCAGATGAGATGAATATAATGATAAGTAATTCTTATGAATAAAATAAGCGGATAAAAGTATAACTTTATCCTTAGTCTTATTTCTTGGTTGCACGAGCACTCATTTTTTTAGTAGGGTAATTCTACCCGTGATCTTTTTTTTTTTTTAATATAGTTTTACCATGATGATCTTTTTATTTTGATGCAATCATATGTTTATATATATGTTTGGTAATGGATAATAGCAACAAGAAAATCATGGGTAAAATTTCACTATAAAATCGGAATGCTAGGTGCACCTAAGTGAAAATTTTCAAGACAAACTTATAACTTAACACTAAAAAAACAAAGTTAAATCAGAAAACATTATTCTTACGATAGTATAATTAACTAGTACAGTAATTTTATTCAGCATTACGCTTGAGAAACAAGTGTTGATCAGCTTTCTATTAACAGATTAGTTGATTTCCAATAATGGGGCTTTCCATGTCTCTCAAGGATTAGGATGTGCTGTTCTTGTTCAATTTTTTCAAAAACAATTAATGCGATTTTTCTTTTCCCGCAGGACAAACCTGAAGAATATAAATTTTCTTGATAAGAAGTAAAGAGACAAAAAAGATAGTGATAAGACGCTGAAAACTGATTTTGGTTTCTTCCAGTCAATGAGTGTACAGTGCTATTTATAGCCAGTGTAATACAAAAGACAGCAAGGTATGTGCAAAAACGAAGGATCTAGAAAAACTAGAGAAACAAGAGCCCTAAAGAAAGCCCATTAAACTTACGGGCTGTGTGTATTGTTTTGGGCTTCATTACTCCCCCGCGAGTCGAACTGTGATGGAAGGACAGTGAGACTCGATCTAAGGAATGCAAATCCAGATGAAGGAAGAGGCTTGGCGAGAATATCTGCAATTTGATCCTTAGAAGAAACATGGAGAACATGGAGAAGACCAGTAGCAAGACGATCACGAACAAAATGATAATCAAGAGCTATATGTTTTGCTCTAGAGTGAAAGACAAGATTAGCTACTAAATAAGTAGCACCAAGATTATCATAGTATAAAAATGGAGCATCAGGTAAAACAATATGCAGCTCATGAAGAAGTTGTTGGAGCCATATTAATTCACTGGAGGCAGTGGCAATAGCTTTATATTCTACTTCAGTACTTGATCTTGCTACAGTTGGCTGTTTCTTTGAGCTCCAAGTAATTAAGTTGGGTCCAAAATAAATTGTAAACCCCGCAGTGGAACGAGAATCATCTACATTACCACCCCAATCAGCATCAGAAAAGGCAGAGAGTTGAGAAGAAGTAGACCTTTTTAGATGAAGGGCATAGTGAGATGTTCCGCGCAGATATCTGATAATCCTCTTAACTGCAGTCTAGTGGTGTTCCTTTGGATGGTGCATAAATTGACAAACACGATTTACTGCAAAGGTGATATCTGGTCTAGTAAAGCTGAGATACTGGAGGCTGCCTACAATGCTTTGATAATAGTGGGATCAGCAAAATCAACACCATTATAAGCAGATTAGTTGATTATTAGCAGCAATGGGTGTAGAGACAGGACGAGCATTAAACATTGTTGCCTTGACAAGAAGATCTGAGATATATTTTTGTTGAGAAAGAATTAGACCAAAGGGAGTGGATTGAACTTCAACTCCCAAGAAATAATGTAATGGGCCAAGATTTTTTACTGGAAATATAAAACTTAATGCCTCAATTAATTCTTGAACCACATCAGAGGAGGAGCCAGTCACAATAATGTCATCCACATAAATTAAAACATAGATAGTGCATTTTGAATTGTGACAGATGAACAAAGAGGAATCTGACTGTGAAGCATGAAAACCAAGTTCAAACAATCTTGCACTGAGGCGAGCAAACCAAGCTCTTGGGGCTTGTTTCAGCCCATATATAGTTTGACGGAGTTTACACACATGAGTGGGAAAATCAGGATGAACAAAGCCAGGGGTTGATGCATAAATACGTCTTCATCAAGATATCCATGGAGAAAGGCATTACTTACATCAATTTGATCAATCAGCCAGCCTTTTGAGAGAGCAATAGAGAGAATTAGGCGTATAGTAACAGGCTTCACTACAGGAGAGAACGTTTCAGCAAAATCCACTCTGAGCTGTTGGTGAATATCTCTTAGCCACAAGTCTAGCTTTGTGTTTGTCAAGAGAACCATCTGCTTGAAACTTTTCTCTGAAATCTGAATACCCGTTTGCATCCAATAATATTCATGGAAGGAGAATATGGGACGAGCTCCCATGTTTGAGTAGAAAGCAATGCCTGAAACTCATCATATAGTGCTTTGCGCCATGATTGAGACTTGAGAGCTTGGGTAATAGAGGTTGGTACAGGGGACACAGAAGCTGAGGAAAAACGGGCCTTTGGTATGGTTGAGATAAAATCTGGAGCTAGAGCTTTAGGCTTGAAAATATTAGCTTTGGATCTAGTGACCATGTGATGAGTGGCTTGTGGAGGTTGAGGGGACGGTATTGATGGAGATGGAGTGTCAGTATGGATAGGTGAGGAAGGTAAGGTCGGCATGGATAAGGGAGAAAGTGACGATAAGGAAGAGGAAGTGTGGTGTGGTGTTGGGTTAGGAGAGAGTGGGCTACGTATAGTGTTTGGATTAGTAGATGGGCTTTGTAAAATATTTGGGCCTTTTGTGATAGATGATGAAGGAAATGGAGGTAAGTTGGTGTAGTTTGGTGGATTGGGCCGTGAGGTTGAGTAAGATTCAAAAGGAAAATAAATCTCATCAAAGACAACATCACGTGAAATATAGACACGCTTAGTGGGCAAGCAAAGACAAATATAGCCTAGGTGATTTGGTGCATAGCCTAAGAACACACACAACTGAGAACGTAGGCTCAGTTTATTGGGTGCATAAGGCCTTAAATTAGGCCAACATCCACAACCAAAAATTCTCAAGAAAGTATAATCAGGTTTCAAATTGAAAAGCATCTCAAATGGGCATTTATTGTTCAAGACTCGACTAGGGAGCCTATTAAGTAAATGAACTACTGTATTTAAGGCATATGTCCAGTATTGCCGAGGAATAGATGCGTGTTGCATCAAAGCTAGTCCAGTTTCAACTATTGTTCTGTGTCTTCTTTCTACTGTACCATTCTAAGTATGAGTATGTGGGCATGTAATTCTATGATTAACGCCAAGTGATATTAAATCCTTATTTAAGGATCTAAATTCTCCACCCCAATCTGACTGAAATGATCTAATTTTTGAGTTAAAAAAGTTCTCAACAAGAGACTTAAACTGATGAAATACAGAACGAAGCTCATTCTTGGTTTTTAACGGAAACAGCCAAATATATCTAGAATAATCATCAACAAAAGAGGCATAATATTTAAACCCGTTTACAGACATAACTGGAGAAGGGCCCTAGATATCACAAAATATTAATTGAAAAGGGGAACTAGAACAGTGAGAAGACAAGGGTGATGGCAAATGATGGCTTTTAGAGGAGCGACAGGCAGCATACTGATGTTGGATTTGTTTTGAAGACACTGGAAGAGAATTTAGCTGAAGGACTTTCTAAACAGTACGAAGGGCTGGATGACCAAGACAAGAATGCCATTGAGGAAGAGAAGTACGAACTCCATAATGAGCTTGTGGAGAGGTGGTAGGAGAAAATGGATACATCTTATTGTAGCTTGTAGCTTGAAGAAGAGGTCTCCGAGTCTTTTTGTCCTTCACACAGAAATAACCAGAGTGAAACTAAAAAAACACATCATTGTCAAAACAAAGGATCTAGAAAAACTAGAGAAACAAGAGCCCTAATGAAGCCACATTGCTCTGGAAGTTCAGAGTCTTATAAATTGAGGGATGATTTTTTCAGAAAGAAAAGCAAGAAGAACAGAAAGAACCAACTGATCTTGATGAAACCAAGTAATACAGTCTTTGTTGGGAAGCCCAGAAGAAAGCTTTGCGGGAGGTTGAGGAATAGAACCATCTATATAGCCGAACAACTGTTGCCTATAGAGATAAGGCATGATCTAGGCCTTCCAAATGAGGTAGTTATCTTGGGTAAGCTTGAGAGTAATATAGTGAGGGAGATTTGAGGGAGGAGCAGAGACAAGATTTGAAGAAGAAGAAGAAGAAGAAGGTGTATTGGGAGACGATGAGAAAGAAGCAGTAACATGACTAGGAGAGTGAGACATTTTCTACAGTGAAAAGTATGGCTCTGATACCATAAAGAGACAAAAAAGATAATGATAAGACACTGAAAACTGATTTTGGTTTCTTCCAGTCAATGAGTGTACAGTATAAGGCTATTTATAGCCAGTGTAATACAAAAGACAGCGAGGTATGTGCAGAAACGAAGGATCTAGAAAAACTAGAGAAACAAAAGCCCTAAAGAAAGCCCATTAAACTTACGGGCTGTGTGTATTGTTTTGGGCTTCATTAAGAAGTAAAGCAAGATCTTGATTTTTTTTTTTTTAAAAAAAGGTAATTAAATCGACTTTGTCAAACGATCAATATGATTTGAAAATTAGCCTACTTGAACCTAATGATTAAGCAAGTAAAGACTAATAATTGGTCTTGTGTCTGCCGTGGTCTTAGTGGAAGGGTAGGCTGTTTAGCATGAAATATTGAGTTGAAGTCCTGTGAATGCAAGAAAAACTTTAAGGAAAGCTACTCCTAATTAGACCTGATAATGTTTGAATCTGACCTAGTCAGATTGTGATATATATATATATATATAAAATATATATATAATCAACTAAGCCTTGTGTCTTTTGAATATTCAGCTATGAAAATTATTTGATTCAAAAAATGAATAAAGGATGTTAATTGAAGTTAGATCTTTGGATTTTCGTCCTCATTACTTAGGTTAGCCCATATAATTAATAAATGACCAAACTTTGGGAAGAGTTCCTTGAATACTTTATCTTTGCAATTCATGTTTTGGTTGGGGGAAGGTAAGACTCAGGTATAAGATTTAAAAGATTTATTCATTAAACGAATTATTAGGTTGTATACGATTATTTTCTTTAAATATGTTATGAATTATTCAATGCTGCTCCCCTAAATTCTTGAATTCCCTTGCCGTTTTCTCTTCAGAAGCCCAATGAGACACTGTTATGGGATTATGTTACCTTCATTTTGTTCTTCTTATTAATTTACTTATTTTCTACTAGAAAATGAATAATCCTCTTGATGATTCATAAATGAAATAATTTCTGTAGATAGTATAAAAATTCTAATGAACTAACCCAACTAGTTTAATTTGCTTAACAATTTATAAAAATATAGTTACGAATTGTCATATTAACATTATCAGAGCTTATGAATGTCACAATAAAAAATGAAGCTTTAGGAGACTAATAATTGACATACGGATAGAGGTGCTCAAAATTGGGAATGTTTTACAAGTAGAGAGAGCGATTAATGGGGAATGTAAGTCATAAATAATATTTTCTCTCTTCTTATAAGAGATATATAACTGAATTACATAGATTACAAAACTGATTAAAGGGAAAATTAGAGAGAAGGACCAAGAAAAGATGATATTTATTGGGGAGGATCTTAAAAAGTTTAATTATTTAGGAGGACCAAATATCAATATATAAATTTTAAAAATACTAAAATACATGCAACTAAATCTCCACATTTTCTCTAACCAATAACTTTACAATCCATTATGGGTCTCTTTTTCATTAATAAAAATACTTTGCACTGTTATTTTACTTTTATATCCATATTTCTATGATCCCAATTTTCAGGTCTAATAACAATAAATAATTAAATATTGTTCAAATAAAATACATTTAGCCTTATATTTAATTCAATTTTTGAAGCTATAACCTCACTCCATCTATGCTCAATTGAATGAAAACCCCAAAAAAAAATTATGAACCAAATAATTGTAGGTATGAAGTATAAAAATTGAAATAACAAAAAAAAGCAACATAACAACAACAAAAAATACTAAAAAATCGCATAGATCATTCAATGTCACATTAACTTGAAGAATCCCAATTAATCTTTGAATATTATCCAGATGCAATTCGACTAGCTGCCTTAGTTGGCGAAGTCTATACAGTATTACTGTTATTATTAATGATCTTATAATAACACAAACGGTGCATTAACAACGGTTGATATAGGGCAATGAAAAGTACTAGTGGTGTGGATCCATGTTAAGTAATGAGAGGGATGAGAAAGAGAGATGTGCTAGTATGAGATGTTAAAGATTTAATAATTAAATTAAATTAATGATTTAATGTAAAATTAAAAATTAATGATTACAGGAAAGATAGGCGATTTGGTTAAGGGTAATTTAGTATTTTTAAAATTATATTTTAGTATTTGGTCCTCCTAAATAATTATACTTTTTAAGATCCTTCTCAATAAATATTACTTATTTTCCCCTTATTAACATAGGTTAGAGGCGAGAAATATGCACAAAATATAACTTATTTTTCAAAAATACCTTAATGCAGTAAGACTGATTGTTGGCATCTTGGCGGAAAAAACAAACGTAAGACTAACCAATAATTGATAGGGATAAAAATAGAAAATGACATAAACAATTTCATATAATTAGGGGTATGATTTACATCAACTTATGTGTTAATTACACATTTTGATATTGGATAATGGATAATGGACACTAATGGCAAATGATGCGATGTTACAGAAATTAAGAGTAGATATATATCATATATCTCTCCCATTGCATTCTTTTCCCAATAATATCTGCCAAACATAAAGTTTCTTTTTGGATCTAACCATGTGGATAATTGTGGCCGCGAGGAATATCAGCAGCGCGGCGAATATTATCTGCATTATTATTTTATGAGACAGTCAATAAAAATCCCACAAGCAAATATATAAATATATATATATATTCTTCTAGTCCTATTTATAAGGCAGAGAGAAGAGGATTTTTGTCCTATTTATAAATTACCTCATTTAATTTTTAACATCAATATAGTATTTTTGTCTTTTATTTAGTATAGTATAGATATTTATTTTTTAAAAAAGTATATATATTAAATAGGGATAAAATTAAAAAGATGATGTATTTTAAAAGAGAGTTAATACAGTTTAAGGTTTTTCTTAGTCTGTATAAAATATACTAAAAATATTAAATAAATAAGATCAGAGAAGTGTATATATGGTTAAGATAATGGAGGTGTGGATCTGAAAGGAAAGTGAATAATATAATATCTACAATATTTATTTTTTCAATGCATGTACCAAAACAACGAAAAAGTAGACAGTGAACACAGCCCCAAAAGTGGGGAAAAAAAGCAGAAACGAGTGGTAAAGTATAGTCTTGGTGTTAGTATTTTAGTTTTAATTTCAACAAATTAAGAGAGAAAGGTACAAAAATAAAATAATGGTTGAACTAGTATCGCCATAATTTAAAATCGTGGTTTCTAGTCCCTATAGTTTCATAACAACTAAGTTTGAGTTTAATGGCGTTAGCTTAACCAAAACCCTTTAAAAACATAGACAAAGTCCTTATGAAATAATAAGGACCAAAAACACGATTTGAAACTGCATGAACCATAATCAAAATTTGATGAAAGCGTAAGAACAAACAATAACATTAATCCTATTAAATTTTGTCTAATTGATTGGATTAATTGACTCAGATTGAGAAGCATAGAAGGAATAGATAAACCAATTTGGTCACGAAATGAAATGATAAAACTCTGCTGGGAAAATGATTTAAATGTAGAACTAAGACAAATCAATTTGGGAAAAACATATGGTAGTTCCTGATCACTTACGTGCTATGTGATGATCATATATCCAAAATGTTGGTGCCCTAGCTGCGACTTTCACGAAGAAAAGAAAAACAAACAGCAAAGCAAGGTTCCATATAAGCTTCTTCATATCAGCCATCTTCAAGTACAGCTTCTTCTGAGAAAATCTCTCTCTCTCTCTCTCTCTGTGTGTCTATATATATATATATATATATATATATATGGGTAGAGACTCTGTGATCAAGAGAACAAAATTTAATGAAAAGACTTGGTCAAGTATGCGTATTTTCATTTCCACCATCATAACAAACATGTAAAAAACCCTAATTTTAATTGTTGAAATTTAAACTAGCGAGGGCAAGATAGTGGCCATTTCCCCCTGACTTTATCAATTTCAATGCTAGCATTTAACTTTTTGAACATGTCAACAGCGCATTTCAATTTGATTTCCTTCTTTTGAATTTTTCAAAACACGAAGCCAATACAGATAGAAATGAACATTTAATTTGCATAGAAAAATTAATGAAACATAATAATTACATCACAAATACATCGATGTAATGTGCATTATTCAATTCATGCATGAGTTCAAAATAAAAAAAGTTGCAAAATGTGTCCCCTCTAATTAAGGAATTTAATATCAATTAATCTACCAATTTAATTAAGGGAAAATGACAGATAAAGAAGGTAGAATATTTGAAATTCCAATTTGGGAAGCTAAGGAAATGTAATGACAATGAGGGAAGTCCTTCCCAAATTAGAATTTTGAAATTCAGTGAAATGACAAAAATACCCTTTATCTTTTTTTAAATAAAAAAAACTCAGCCCCTCACTGGTGGCCGGCAACTGGCCGTCGCCGCCGGCCACGGGTGTGGTGGCTGCCGGTGGAAGTTTTTTGTAACATTTTTTTTTTTTGCATGGGAGAATATTGCAAGAAGTGGTAGAGGTAGGATTTGATCCCACGACCCCTTGGCCATTTGGGCCAACAAAAGAGCAGACGACTATTGGGCCATCAAAGACTTCTTAACTTTATAATACAAACAAAAATATAAGTTGACTCTTTTACTGTGACTCCAGCCTGTGACAATAATTTACCTCAGGATGACAAGTCTTAACTGAGAAATAACAAGTCTAAATTTGATATTAACAAAACAATTTTTCTTGATATATAACAAGAAGTAGCATATACATTAATTAAAAATGACCATAATTTATTTGAAAATGACACGTCTTTACTGGAAAATGACACGTCTAAACGTGAGATTAACAATATGCCTTTTTCTGATACATAACAAGAAGTAGCATTAACAATATGTCTTCTATTGAAACAAGAAGTAGCATTAACAATATGTCTTCTATTGAAAAATGACAAGTCTAAACTTAAGATTAACAATGTGTCTTCTCCTTATACATAACAAGAAGTAGCATTAACAATATATCTTCTCCTGATACATAACAAGACGTGTCATTTTCAAATAAATTATGGTCATTTTTAATTAATGTACATGCTACTTCTTGTTATGTATTAGAAAAAGGCATATTGTTAATCTCACATTTAGACGTGTCATTTTCCAGTTTAGACGTGTCATTTTCAAATAAATTGTCATTTTTAATTAATATACATGCTACTTCTTGTTATGTATCAGGAAAAGTTGCTTTGTTAATATCAAATTTAAATTTTTTATTTCTCAATTAAGACTTGTCATTCTGAGTCACAGTAAAATAGTCAACTTATATTTTTGTTTGCATTATAAAGTTAAGAAGTCTTTGATGGCCTAATAGTCATCTACCCTTTTGTTGTCCCAAATGGCCAAGGGGTTGTGGGATCAAATCCCACCCCCACCACTTCTTGCAATATTCTCCCATGCAAAAAAAAAACTGTTACAAAAAAATTCTGCCGGCGGCCAATTGCCGGCGGTGGCTGCCGGTGGCCGGCCGCTGGTGAGGGGCTGAGTTTTTTTAAATAAAAAAAAAAGATAAAGGGCATTTTTGTCATTTCACTGAATTTCAAAATTCCAATTTGGGAAGAACTTTCCTCATTGTCATTACATTTCCTTAGCTTCCCAAATTAGAATTTCAGATATTCCACCTTTTTTATCTGTCATTTTCCCTTTAATTAATGTCCCAAAGGATTTCAGTTTCACTGCCAACAGCAACATAGGGAAATCAATAAAATGACGAAAATGTTCTTCTCGATTTCTACCTTTGACCGTTAACCATCATTGACCGATGACTAGTCCATTGCTTAACCTCATATATTAAATGATTGAAAAACGGGAAAAATAACATCAAGCACTTTAATGTTATTTTTCTGGAGCATCCAGCATCCTAAATCATAAATAAAATTAAGGTGTTGGATGTAATTAGACAATAACATTAGGGGTTGTGAGATACATCAAGAAAATAATATTAGGGTAGTCAATGCATCATAAATAAGATTAGGGTATTGATTGCTCCTTTACCCAAAAAATAAAATGTAATATTTATAGTTTGTGAATGATGTAATTTGCTGTGAGTCTTATATTAATATTAGTCATGGCCTCGTATTACAATATAATGATACCAAATACCTTCCTTAAATCCCTCTTAAGTGTGAGGTTGGGTTCAAATTATTTGTCGAAGGTATATGGATGCGGGAGTTATGACCAAAAATATTATTAATACGTATATCGATTCATATTTCTATTTTATCGTTCGTGATCTTCACAAGCAGCTTCTTCACAGTTGTAAAGGTTTTAGTTAGGAGAAAATTATAAATAGATTCCAAATTAAAAAAAATTAATTATTTTCAATTTTACAAGTCAAATTAGTATGTTTACACGTTAAACTTCTGTATTTACAAGTAGTTAGAACCTGTTGATTCTTTTTTTTGTTTATTTAAGTCCTCAACTTGTTTTTCCCTTATGTTTTGAGCTTTATATAATTGTGGCCAATAGCTTGTCCTTTTCCACGAGCCATGGGAATTTTACTGCAATTTTTTATAAAAACAAAAAGAAATAAATAAAAAATATCAGGCAAAGGATAAAATTGACCTTTGAAGGATAAAGAAGCATCTTGCGTGCACGACTCGGTCTTCATACATGTCAATGTGATGTTTATTATGAAGTCACAAAAGTTTGATGATATATTTTATTTTTTAACCTTAAGATTTTTTTATTGGGGAAAAAGTAATGGTGCTTTCACCTAGTTTTGTTAAAAATATTTAAATTTTTCATTTTTATAATAATTTTTTAATTTATGATTACTTTGTTTTGCTAACATTTTCTTTGATTGATTTATATTTAGAAAAACGTAATCTTAGAAAAATAATATAATAGATTTTTTCCCATGATATTTAACATCATAAGTGAGTATAAGTTTTGATTTCTGAGTAATTATTTTGAGTAATTCACTCTACGACGACTTATGGACTATCAAATTGGCCAATACTTTTCAACTTTTCATTGCTGAAAAGACGGCTTTAGCTTTATTGATGCTCAATACAATTCATTCTTCTTCTTTTTTTTCTGGTTATACATATAAGAGGGTCCTTCCCTCCCGCATATAGCCAGTATATAAAGTTTTTTGTAATTTATAAATTCTTTGAAACGCCTATCTTTTCCTTCCGAGCGCCTGACAATAAATTAGACTATACAAGCTGCATTTCTCACATAAATTTTGTGCTTATCCTTCTGAATAGAGTAGGACCGTGGGAGGGCTCTTCCTTTTTTCTTTTTTGGTTTTTAAATTTTATACATATATATATATATATACTCACTCCCACCGGCACCAAACGTCACGATCCTTGGCATTGACCGAATTTTCAAAGCTTTGAATTGGTACAGTGGCGTTGAAAGCTTGAATAGATTGTGGAGGTGGTGGGCAAAATGATGATTCCAAATTTTGCTAAACGCCTAACCCATCTTATGTGGTTCTAGAACACGGCCAAATTTTCTTTAACTTCTTTTTCTTTGCACTTGTCTTTGAAACTTGACGAAAAGTTGAGAAGCGTGCTGAGAAATTTTAAAATGTGGAATTATTTTCATGCACTATGAAGAAGCATGTGAACTGGATTCTTTAGTGCTTTTAACATGGCGTAACGTGAGTGTTTGTTTGACTGTAACGTGAGTGTTTGGAACTGCGTGTGCGATACTTCTACGACGACTTATGGACTATCAAATTGGCCAATAGTTTTCAACTTTTCATTGCAGAAAAGACGGCTTTAGCTTTATTGATGCTCAATACAATTCATTCTTCTTTTTTTTTTTTTTTTCTGGTTATACATATAAGAGGGTACTTCCCTCCCGCATATAGCCAGTATATAAAGTTTTTGTAATTTATAAATTCTTTGAAACGCCTATCTTTTCCTTCCGAGCGCCTGACAATAAATTAGACTATACAAGCTGCATTTCTCACATAAATTTTGTGCTTATCCTTCTGAATAGAGTAGGACCGTGGGAGGGCTCATCCTTTTTTCTTTTTTGGTTTTTAAATTTTATACATATATACATCTATATATATATACCCACTCCCAACGGCACCAAACGTCACGGTCCTTGGCATTGACCGAATTTTCAAAGCTTTGAATTGGTACAGTGGCGTTGAAAGCTTGAATAGATTGTGGAGGTGGTGGGCAAAATGATGATTCCAAATTTTGTTAAACGCCTAACCCATCTTATGTGGTTCTTGAATGCGGCTGAATTTTCTTTAACTTCTTTTTCTTTGCACTTGTATCTGAAAGTTGATGAAAAGTTGAGAAGCGTATTGAGAAATTTTAAAATGTGGAATTATTTTCATGCACTACGAAGAAGCATGTGAACTGGATTCTTTAGTGCTTTTAACATGGCGTAACGTGAGTGTTTGTTTGACATAACGTGAGTGTTTGGAACTGCGTGTGCGATACTTCTACGACGACTTATGGACTATCAAATTGGCCAATACTTTTCAACTTTTCATTGCTGAAAAGACGGCTTTAGCTTTATTGATGCTCAATACAATTCATTCTTCTTCTTTTTTTTCTGGTTATACATATAAGAGGGTCCTTCCCTCCCGCATATAGCCAGTATATAAAGTTTTTGTAATTTATAAATTCTTTGAAACGCCTATCTTTTCCTTCCGAGCGCCTGACAATAAATTAGACTATACAAGCTGCATTTCTCACATAAATTTTGTGCTTATCCTTCTGAATAGAGTAGGACCGTGGGAGGGCTCTTCCTTTTTTCTTTTTTGGTTTTTAAATTTTATACATATATATATATCTATATATATATACCCACTCCCAACGGCACCAAACGTCACGGTCCTTGGCATTGACCGAATTTTCAAAGCTTTGAATTGGTACAGTGGCGTTGAAAGCTTGAATAGATTGTGGAGGTGGTGGGCAAAATGATGATTCCAAATTTTGCTAAACGCCTAACCCATCTTATGTGGTTCTAGAATGCGGCCGAATTTTCTTTAACTTCTTTTTCTTTGCACTTGTATTTGAAACTTGACGAAAAGTTGAGAAGCGTATTGAGAAATTTTAAAATGTGGAATTATTTTCATGCACTACGAAGAAGCATGTGAACTGGATTCTTTAGTGCTTTTAACATGGCGTAACGTGAGTGTTTGTTTGACGTAACGTGAGTGTTTGGAACTGCGTGTGCGATACTTCTACGACGACTTATGGACTATCAAATTGGCCAATACTTTTCAACTTTTCATTGCTGAAAAGACGGCTTTAGCTTTATTGATGCTCAATACAATTCATTCTTCTTTTTTTTTTGGTTATACATATAAGAGGGTCCTTCCCTCCCGTATATAGCCAGTATATAAAGTTTTTGTAATTTATAAATTCTTTGAAACGCCTATCTTTTCCTTCCGAGCGCCTGACAATAAATTAGACTATACAAGCTGCATTTCTCACATAAATTTTGTGCTTATCCTTCTGAATAGAGTAGGACCGTGGGAGGGCTCTTCCTTTTTTCTTTTTTGGTTTTTAAATTTTATACATATATGTATCTATATATATATACCCACTCCCAACGGCACCAAACGTCACGGTCCTTGGCATTGACCGAATTTTCAAAGCTTTGAATTGGTACAGTGGCGTTGAAAGCTTGAATAGATGTGGAGGTGGTGGGCAAAATGATGATTCCAAATTTTGCTAAACGCCTAACCCATCTTATGTGGTTCTAGAATGCGGCCGAATTTTCTTTAACTTCTTTTTCTTTGCACCTGTATCTGAAAGTTGACGAAAAGTTGAGAAGCGTATTGAGAAATTTTAAAATGTGGAATTATTTTCATGCACTACGAAGAAGCATGTGAACTGGATTCTTTAGTGCTTTTAACATGGCGTAACGTGAGTGTTTGTTTGACGTAACGTGAGTGTTTGGAACTGCGTGTGCGATACTTCTACGACGACTTATGGACTATCAAATTGGCCAATACTTTTCAACTTTTCATTGCTGAAAAGACGGCTTTAGCTTTATTGATGCTCAATACAATTCATTCTTCTTCTTTTTTTTGGTTATACATATAAGAGGGTCCTTCCCTCCCGTATATAGCCAGTATATAAAGTTTTTGTAATTTATAAATTCTTTGAAACGCCTATCTTTTCCTTCCGAGCGCCTGACAATAAATTAGACTATACAAGCTGCATTTCTCACATAAATTTTGTGCTTATCCTTCTGAATAGAGTAGGACCGTGGGAGGCCTCTTCCTTTTTTCTTTTTTGGTTTTTAAATTTTATACATATATGTATATATATATACCCACTCCCAACGGCACCAAACGTCACGGTCCTTGGCATTGACCGAATTTTCAAAGCTTTGAATTGGTACAGTGGCGTTGAAAGCTTGAATAGATTGTGGAGGTGGTGGGCAAAATGATGATTCCAAATTTTGCTAAACGCCTAACCCATCTTATGTGGTTCTAGAATGCGGCCGAATTTTCTTTAACTTCTTTTTCTTTGCACTTGTATCTGAAAGTTGACGAAAAGTTGAGAAGCGTATTGAGAAATTTTAAAATGTGGAATTATTTTCATGCACTATGAAGAAGCATGTGAACTGGATTCTTTAGTGCTTTTAACATGGCGTAACGTGAGTGTTTGTTTGACGTAACGTGAGTGTTTGGAACTGCGTGTGCGATACTTCTACGACGACTTATGGACTATCAAATTGGCCAATACTTTTCAACTTTTCATTGCTGAAAAGACGGCTTTAGCTTTATTGATGCTCAATACAATTCATTCTTCTTTTCTTTTTTTTGGTTATACATATAAGAGGGTCCTTCCCTCCCGCATATAGCCAGTATATAAAGTTTTTGTAATTTATAAATTCTTTGAAACGCCTATCTTTTCCTTCCGAGCGCCTGACAATAAATTAGACTATACAAGCTGCATTTCTCACATAAATTTTGTGCTTATCCTTCTGAATAGAGTAGGACCGTGGGAGGGCTCTTCCTTTTTTCTTTTTGGTTTTTAAATTTTATACATATATATATATATACCCACTCCCACCGGCACCAAACGTCACGGTCCTTGGCATTGACCGAATTTTCAAAGCTTTGAATTGGTACAGTGGCGTTGAAAGCTTGAATAGATTGTGGAGGTGGTGGGCAAAATGATGATTCCAAATTTTGCTAAACGCCTAACCCATCTTATGTGGTTCTAGAATGCGGCCGAATTTTCTTTAACTTCTTTTTCTTTGCACTTGTATCTGAAAGTTGACGAAAAGTTGAGAAGCGTATTGAGAAATTTTAAAATGTGGAATTATTTTCATGCACTACGAAGAAGCATGTGAACTGGATTCTTTAGTGCTTTTAACATGGCGTAACGTGAGTGTTTGTTTGACGTAACGTGAGTGTTTGGAACTGCGTCTGGGATACTTCTACGACGACTTATGGACTATCAAATTGGCCAATACTTTTCAACTTTTCATTGCTGAAAAGACGGCTTTAGCTTTATTGATGCTCAATACAATTCATTCTTCTTTTTTTTTGGTTATACATATAAGAAGGTCCTTCCCTCCCGCATATAGCCAGTATATAAAGTTTTTGTAATTTATAAATTCTTTGAAACGCCTATCTTTTCCTTCCGAGCGCCTGACAATAAATTAGACTATACAAGCTGCATTTCTCACATAAATTTTGTGCTTATCCTTCTGAATAGAGTAGGACTGTGGGAGGGCTCATCCTTTTTTCTTTTTTGGTTTTTAAATTTTATACATATATATATATATACCCACTCCCAACGGCACCAAACGTCACGGTCCTTGGCATTGACCGAATTTTCAAAGCTTTGAATTGGTACAGTGGCGTTGAAAGCTTGAATAGAATGTGGAGGTGGTGGGCAAAATGATGATTCCAAATTTTGCTAAACGCCTAACCCATCTTATGTGGTTCTAGAATGCGGCCGAATTTTCTTTAACTTCTTTTTCTTTGCACTTGTATCTCAAAGTTGACGAAAAGTTGAGAAGCATATTGAGAAATTTTAAAATGTGGAATTATTTTCATGCACTACGAAGAAGCATGTGAACTGATTCTTTAGTGCTTTTAACATGGCGTAACGTGAGTGTTTGTTTGACGTAACGTGAGTGTTTGGAACTGCGTGTGCGATACTTCTACGACGACTTATGGACTATCAAATTGGCCAATACTTTTCAACTTTTCATTGCTGAAAAGACGGCTTTAGCTTTATTGATGCTCAATACAATTCATTCTTCTTCTTTTTTTTTTTGTTATACATGTAAGAGGGTCCTTCCCTCCCGCATATAGCCAGTATATAAAGTTTTTGTAATTTATAAATTCTTTGAAACGCCTATCTTTTCCTTCCGAGTGCCTGACAATAAATTAGACTATACAAGCTGCATTTCTCACATAAATTTTGTGCTTATCCTTCTGAATAGAGTAGGACCGTGGGAGGGCTCTTCCTTTTTTCTTTTTTGGTTTTTAAATTTTATATATATATATATACCCACTCCCACCGGCACCAAACGTCACGGTCCTTGGCATTGACCGAATTTTCAAAGCTTTGAATTGGTACAGTGGCGTTGAAAGCTTGAATAGATTGTGGAGGTGGTGGGCAAAATGATGATTCCAAATTTTGCTAAACGCCTAACCCATCTTATGTGGTTCTAGAATGCGGCCGAATTTTCTTTAACTTCTTTTTCTTTGCACTTGTATTTGAAAGTTGACGAAAAGTTGAGAAGCGTATTGAGAAATTTTAAAATGTGGAATTATTTTCATGCACTATGAAGAAGCATGTGAACTGGATTCTTTAGTGCTTTTAACATGGTGCAGAAATTTTTGTTAGACTACCAAACTAAGCTAGCTCATAGATTCCTGTACTGTTTGGAAAACTTGGTCCCCACATTATTATTTCCTTTCTTTTTTTCATTTTTTTTTACCAGCATTATCATTTCCCTTCATTGAATTCAAAAGCAGCTGGCCCAATGTCATTCTCCACATTGGAATATACGCATGTATGCATTTAATGTTGCCAACTTTGCTTCATTTTTTTTTTTTCCATTTTTAAAGAGAGAAATTATACGAGCTGTAAGTTTGGTGTTTTCTAGAGGCTGTGAGAGATCAAATTTAGAATGTCATTTCCAGTGACTTGTATTTACTTCTAAATTCAGAGTCATACCTGAGCGAGGAGTCTTCTAGCGTTACAAATTTTGCCTGATAAGGAGAGTTGACCCCTAAGCGATCGAAGAAAGAGAAATAGACTTCCTCTTGCATAAAATTAAAAAGCTTAATTAAGATCTCTTCAGCCAGTTCAGCTAACTTGTATTGACTTTATCTGGTGTAACAAAAAAAAAAATTCAGCTGCGAAATGCCCCTTTTGTCCTCCTGCAAAATCTCTCATATTAGTCAACTAGCTTTTATATTAAGAACTTGAAGTAGTATGTTTGTAGGAGTGAGGGGCAATCAAATCATGTTGTTGGGATTTTTTTTTCCATAAAATTTTTTGGAGACTTAGTTTTAGTTTAAATGTAATATAATTTCAAAATGCATATAGCATATATTATAATTTTTGTAAAATAGTTGAAATGTTTAATTTTTAGTGCAACCAGCATCCTAAAATATTTTTTAGTAGCACTCAATGCCCTAAGATAATGTTTAGTCAATCCAACATGTTATAGGATTTTTTGGTAAGAACTTAGTATCATAAGTTTAAAGTGATATTGGGAAAAATACTTTTCTTATGATAAAGATGTTAAGAATTTATTATAAACTATAAGTTCTACTAAAAATGCAAAAGTATGTTTTTGTCTTGAATTTTATTTGCTCTTTTGATTTTATAAAATGTAAAAACGTTAATTTTATCAAAAATACAACATTTTGAATTTTTATAATTTCTTATTGACTTATAAATTATAAAAATTCAAAATATGGGATCTCACTGTAATTTTTCCTACATTATATCTAATTTGCCAATCAAAACTCAATATTCGAATTTTTTTATAATTTATTATTGACTTATAAATATGTGTTGAGATTTTGGTGGAATAATTAATTATAAATATATATATATATATATATATAAACAAATTAACCTAAGTGTTATCTCCCAAGACGACATCGACGAAAAAGTGTACTCATATAATGATATAAATGAGGATTGGAACTGGAACTGGAACTGGAAGTACCAGGCACGGAGTGACTGGGTGCTTTAACGTAGATGCTGATGTTGTGTCTTTTCACGCGTCATTAACGTTAGAATAAGAATATACTTTCCATTTAGAGTGGAAAGGTTAAATTTGATTTTAAATATAATTTCTTAATTTATTTTATCTTCTATTATTTAAAAAAAGTATCCTTATTGATTGTAATGACTTTTAACAAGAGATGATTATAGTTATTTAATGCATATTATTAAAGATGATAGCTTAGAGAAATCAATACATATTCATGACAAATAACTAATTTAATTAATTTTCTTAATATTCCTCTTGTCTTAAATATAAGACCTATTTTATAGTGTAAATTGTATTACCAAATAGGTCTTATATTTAGAATTAGAGGAGTACCCCCAAATTGATGATTTAGCTTTTATATTAAAAACCATATGTGTTAATTTATTGGTTTGATTCTTTGGATAAAGAATATTCTACAATTTTGATGCTTTAAAATATGAACATTAATAGCCTGTATATTGCATTTTATTTAAACATTTTTTAGCCCAGTAATTTTAACAGTATTAATTGTATTAGAAAAAATATCTATATTAAAATTTTACTTATTAACATATTGAGTTTAATTTTTTGAAAAAACAATGACTAATATAAAAAATGATTATCTGAGACTATAACAGTAATGGAAAATTGAAAGGAAACTCATAAAATTCAAGAGTCCAACTAAAAATTTTTATAAAATTAAAAGATTAAAAGCAAACTTTACTAAAAGAACAGCAACTATTTTGCCAATTAAAAAAAAAAAACAGCGACTATTTTGCCGACCAAAAAAAAAAACAAGAACAAAAAAAAAAGCAGCAACTAATCAACAATATGATCTTTCTTAGGACGGAATTTGCAAATTCCGTCATTAATTTCCTAAATAAAAGGGAAAACCAATCCCTGGGTCCTCATGCTTTCATGGAGTTTTTAATTAGGACCTCATGATTTTATTTTTATCAATCAACTCCCTGTTTTTTCCTCCATTAGAGCCGTTGCTCCTTGAAGAATTTATTAAAAACAAGACAAAGGACCAACGGAGTTAGCTAACGGTGTTGAAGGCGTACGTGAATGCTGAGAAGATTTGGAATTTCTTGACTCTGATATGAACAGAAAGAAGAGAGCAAATGGCCATCGGTTCGTGGGAGAGTTATACTCCAATAAGTGAGAGATCTGAGTGGAAATTAGAAATTTTATTGGTCAGGGTAGAAATTACGAACACAGGGATTTCACCAAAAAAGAAAACAACAACAACAAACAAATACAAGTGACTCTGATTAACATATTCTATATGTATATTTGTAAACAACGCATTAATAAAAAGGACAAGGGGGAATACAAATGTTCAGGACACTGCAAAGACAAGAAGACCCAAAAGAAAGACGTCCCTGCAAGGACATTCCATAAAATTGGAACGATATAGAAAAGATTAACATGGCTCCTAGGTAAAGATGACAAGCACAAATTGAGAAAACCCAAAAGAAAGACCACAACAAAGTAAAACAATACAATGTGATTTCAGAGTTACTTTAGCGACCTCCTTGACGACAACAATCTTAGGGAGTATGATTTGCTTCTGACAGGGCAATGTACTTCAACGATGGTAACCAACTTCAGTGACACTAATCTACTCCTATGATGACGGCAATGTGATTTCAGAAAATCCTTTTTGGTGACTGGAGGAACTTGGATTTAGTTTCACTGAGTGGAGGAAGTCAGTTTCTCCCTTTCTCCATCACATGAATACACTCCTTAGTTTTCAAAAACAATCAGGGCATTTTAGTCTTTACGTCAAAAGTGAAAATTCCAGATTGGTACCTTATACCCATTTGGTCATTTTGCTTATTTGGATGCCTGTTTTGTCTTTTTTATTTTCATATGGTATTTTGTGGTCATTTTTCTCAACCAAAAAAAAGTCTATAGGGGTTGAAGATCATTCTTCAAATTCAGAAGATGACGTTGTAACAACAATTGCGGCAGTACCCCTAATTGTTATGAACTTAGACATGGCATTAAGATGGCAACAGGAACACCTATGCTTCTGTATATAGGCTCTAATGAAGACTCCTATAGTTAATATTAATGATACTAATAATCATGGTGACCTCAGTAGTGAAGAGGTTCAACTTGGTGATCATGTTAATCATTCAACATCAGTGAAGGTAACTTTGTCCCTACTTGAAATTAGTAAGGTTCAAGTTCATTCATCTCTTCAGTTTACTATACCGTCCACTTCATTGCTGTACTAGTCATTCTAACAATATCTTGTCCGTTGGAAAGGGTTTTGAGATACTTTCCGATACTTTCTAAGATTTGAATGGTCATTTTTGCCAAAGATTTTCTCTTTTGGTATCTTATATGTTTAAAGGAATTTCCCGACATAGGCATGTTACGCACTTTTCTCTCAGGATTTGTGTATCAATTTTAACTTGTCACAAGCTAAGTTCTTTAAGTGGGGAAGACATGATGGAGTATGAGATAAGAAACAATTAGGATTTAATTATATTAATTATGGTATATGTTAGGGATCTTAATAAGGATATTTATCCATTAAAATTAGGATTTATTACATTAATTGTCTTTTAATATTTTGCAATTATCTTTTTTGTCTTTGATAATGGGTGAGATATGATATAGGATTTTATTAACATATTATATTTCTAAAAGTATTATAAAAAGGGCTAGGATTTTTAGTTGTAATCAACTTTAATGATTGAATAAGAATTGATATTTCATGACCTTCTCTCCTCTTGTCTCCCCTTCCCTCTCAACTCCCCCTCTCTTCTCTTTCCCTCCTCTCTCTTTCACCTCCTTGTCCTGCATCAGAAAGTGTTCTGAAATTGAAGTGAAGAGAAATCAAGCAGTAGAAGATGTAATCTCGTGGGCACAAATGGAGCTAAGTTTGTTGTAAGAGAGAAAACGTGATATAGAAAGAGAAAAGCAGGGTAAAGTAAAGTCATTCCACCCACATTTTGAAATCCTAAATTGGGTCTATGACTTAATTAGAAAGGATAAAGTAGCATGCAACACCCTGTTTTGTAGATACATCTAATATCATAATTTTATTTATAATACATCCACAACCTCGATATTAGTTTTTTAGTTACATCCAATACTTTGATATTATTTTATGATTTAGGGTGTTCAACACATTATAAATAAGATTATGATGTTAAAAATGCAAAGAAAATAACATAAAGACATTGGATATATTATAAATAAGATTAGAATACCAGATACACATGAAAAATAAGACTAGGGTATTGGTGCTACTTTTTCTAATCAGAAAATTATTGAATTTGCCAACCTGGTTTGGGATTTTATTAGTTCAATTGACTTTATATGGGATATTTTTCCTTGTCAATTTCTTTGTTTCTTTTAAGGTGGAATACATTAGCAATATTCCAAACAAGTGTGATTTGTTGATATATACATTCATTAATTCATTAAAGATAACAGGGTTAACAAAAAAAGTACCAATATTTCCACATACACATTACACAACAATGCGACCAAACTAAATTCATAATTTTTAATATCTTCAATCAGAACATTCAATTTGATGATAAATTCAAAACGAAATATTTATTTATATGAAAATAATAAATGGTCCCTGGAAATAAAAAATCGAATGGACTAGGGATGTAGTTAAAAAAAATTGTGCAGATAACAAATATATCTTACAATAAAGATAAACGAAAGCATAAGTAGCAAAAATGTGCATTACACAACAAAGCACCAAACAAAAATTTCACAATTTATAATATCTTCCACACTATAACAACAAAGACGACTGGCTCGAAATTCAAAAATTCATGCTATCTTGAGCGCTTGGTCCCTGTCCATCAAAATAAAATGAATTAGTGCACTATAAAAAATTGTGTAAAAGTTCGTAAAAGAAAATGTGTAAAGACAAACATGCATAAAACATATATACACAAGCCAAGTAAGCATACAAGAATCAGGTCTAATGAAAAGTCTCTGTTTCAATCATGTTGGCAATGGTTCTCATGGTCGGTCGAGATTGAGGGTTGGTTTGTATGCAGGAAAGAGCTATTTGCCAAATCAAAGCCAATTTGTTAGAGTTTTGGTGCTTCATTGATGATAAACGAGGGTCCAAAATATCTTCCAAGATGATATGGCCTTCCCACACATCTGAATACATGATATAAAATCACCAGGATGCTCTCCCATTAGCAACTCAATGGCCAAAACACCAAAGCTATACACATCAACTTTCTCAGTCACTGCCATTGTGTACGCAAGCTCTGCACAAAGTACGCAACAGGGAGTAAATAATGATTTGCAGAATAAATTATTTAAGAAGCATATTTATATTTGTTTTAATCATATTTACTCACCTGGAGCAGCATAACCGTATGTGCCAGCAAAAGTGGTCCAAATTGATGAATAGATTTTCAAGAACCTTGCTGTGCCAAAGTCTGAGCGATGGACTTCGAAGTTTGAAGATAATAAAACATTCTTGCTTGATATGTCTCTGTGAACAATGGCTGGATTACAATCATGATGTATATATGATAAGGCCTCTGCTAACCCCTTGATAATATGAGCCCTCTGTGACCAACCCAACTCTAATGCTTCTTTATCGTTTCTAAGCATATCAAATAAGCTCCCTCTTTTGATGTGCTCATAAATTAGAAATGTGTGCAATCTTTGTGAGCAGAATCCATACAACTTCACAATGTTTCGGTGGCGAGTTTTGATCATGGCTTTGATCTCATTCTCAAAAGCTTTATATTCTTAATGTCTAAGCTATTTTCCTCACATACAAACTTTTTTATAGCAAATACTTTATCCTCCCCTGGCAATGTCAACTTGTAGACTTTTCCAAATGCCCCTGCACCTATGCAGTATTTCTCATGAAAGTTCTCAGTTGCTTCAATTATGTTATCATACATGATTTTGCCATCGAAGTGCCATATTGAGAATGGATTTTCCCTATTGACTCTAGCTTTTTGTTCTAAAGATCTAGAGTTTCTCTTACTTAGAATGACATAAATCAAAAGTAGTACAAACAAAACAATCAGTGCAGTTGCTATAGAAGTAGTAACAATTATCACAACTTTCCTTTTGTTACTTCCTCTAACTGGTTTTATAACCTTCACATTGCATGGTTGCAGACCTTGGATCCTCCCACATAAGTTTTTGTTGTGACTCAAATCTACTAGATTGGAAGAACTGAAAATCCCACTATCTTGTATTGGCCCCTCCAAATTATTGTAGGAGAGGTTGAGGATTGACAAGCTTTGCATTGTTGTTAGGGAACAATGGATAGGACCTGACAAATGAATTAGATTATACAAGCTGCATTTCTCAAATAAATTTTGCACTTATCCTTCTGAAGAGAGTAGGACCGTAGGGGGGCTCTTCCTTTTTTCTTTTTGATTTTTAAATTTATATATATATATATATCCACTCCTACAGGCACTCAAACATCACGGTCCTTGGCATTGACAGATTTTCAAAGCTTTGAATTGGTACAGTGACGTTGAAAGCTTGAATAGATTTTTGTGGTGGTGGGCAAAATGCAAAATGATGATTCTAAATTTTGCTAAAACCCTAACCCATCTTATGTGGTTCTGGAATACGGCCGAATTTTCTTTAACTTCTTTTTCCTTGCACTTGTATTTGAAAGTTGACGAAAAGTTGAGAAGCATATTGAAAAATTTTAAAATGTGGAATTATTTTCATGCACTATGAAGAAGCATGTGAACTGGATTCTATAGTGCTTTTAACATGGCGCAGAAATTTTTGTTAGACTACCAAACTAAGCTAGCTCATAGATTCCTGTACTGTTTGGAAAACTTTGTCCCCACATTATTATTTCCTTTTTTTTTACCAGCATTATAATTTCCCTTCATTGAATTCAAAAGCAGCAGGCCCAATGTCATTCTTCACATTCGAATACACGCATGTCTGCATTTAATGTTGCCAACTTTGCTTCAATTTTTTTTTTTCCATTTTTAAAGAGAGAAATTATATTAGCTGTAAGTTTGGTTTTTTCTAGAGGCTGTGAGAGATCAAATTTAGAATGTTATTTCCAGTGAGTTGTATTACTTCTAAATTCAGAGTCATACCTGAATGAGGAGTCCTCTAGTGTTACAAATTTTGCCTGACAAGGAGAGTTGACCACTAAGCGATCGATGAAAGAGAAATAGACTTCTTCTTGCATAAAATTAAAAAAGCTTAATTGAGATCTCTTCAGCCAACTCAGCTAACTTGTATTGACTTTATCTAGTGTAATAAAATAAAAAAAAAACTTCAGCTGCGAAATTCCCCTTTTGTCCTCCTGTGAAATCTGTTATATTAATCAACTAGTTCTGAACTAGAAGTAGTCTGTTTGTAGGAATGAGGGGCAATCAAATCATGCTGTTGGGATTTTTTTCATAAAATTTTTTTGGAGACTTAGTTTTATTTAGATATAATATAATAAATATAATACATATATTTTTTTTATATTGTATATTTGTTAATGTATAATAGTGCAATCACATCCTAAAGTATTTTTCAGTAGCACTCAATGTCCTAAGATAATGTTTAGTCAATCCAACATGTTATAGTATTTTTGGTAAGAACTTAGTATCATAAGTTTAAAGTGATACTGAGAAAAATACTTTTCTTATGATAAAGATGTTAAAAATTTATTATAAACTATAAGTTTTACTACAAAATACCAAAGTATGTTTTATCTTGAATTTTATTTGCTCTTTTGATTTTATAAAATGTAAGAACGTTAATTTTATCAAAAAATACAACATTTTGAATTTTTATAATTTCTTATTGGCTTATAAATTATAAAATTCAAAATATGGGATCTCACTGTAATTTTTCCTACATTATATCTAATTTTCCAATCAAAACTCAATATTCAAATTATTTTATAATTTATTATTGACTTATAAATATGTGTTGAGATTTTGGTGGAATAATTAATTATAAAATATAAACAGATTAACCTAAGTGTTATCTTCCAAGACGGCATTGACGAAAAAGTGTGCTCATATAATGATAAAAATGAGGATTGGAATTGGAACTTAGAGCACCACGCGTCGAGTGACTGGGTGCTTGAACATAGATGTTGACATTGTGTCTTTTCACGCGCCAATAACGTTAGAATAAGAATATACCGTCCATTTAAATAGCATAAAATTAGTTCAAAGGTTAAATTTGATTTTAAATATAATTTCTTAATTTATTTTATTTTTTATTTTTAAAAAAATATCTTTATTGATTGTAAGGACTTTTAACAAGAGATGATTATAGTCATTTAATGCATATTATTGAAGATGATAGCTTAGAGAGATCAATACATATTTATGACAAATAACTAATTTAATTAATTTCCTTAATATTCTTTTCGTCTTAAATATAAGACATATTTTGTAGTGTAAATTGCATTACAAAATAAGTCTTATATTTAGAATCGGAGGAGTACCTCCAAATTGATGATTTAGCTTTTATATTAAACACCATATGTGTTAATTTATTGGTTTGATTCTTTGGAGAAAGAATATTCTACAATTTTGATGCTTCAAAATATGAACATTAATAGCCTGTATATTGCGTTTGATTTAAATATATAAAATTTTTTAAAATGTCTTTTTAGTCTAGTAATTTTAATATTATTAATTGTATTAGAAAAAATATATTAAAATTTTACTTATTAACATATTGAATTTAATTTTTAAAAAAACAATTATTAATATGAAAAATTATTATCTGAGACTACAGTAATTGAAAATTGAAAGGAAACTCATAAAATTCCAGAGTCAAACTAAAAATTTGTATAAAATTAAAAGATTAAAAGCAAACTTTACTTTGCCGACCAAAAAGAAAAAAGAAAAAAAAGCAGCAACTAATCAACAATATGATCTTTCTTAGGACGGAATTTGCAAATTCCGTCATTAATTCCCAATTTTTTTAGTAAATTTTTGCTTTTAGTAATAGTTCAAATTCAAACGTTTAGGGCATATATATATATACACGCGCACACATATCTGTGTGCGTCATAAGTTCATAACCTTGCATTTATATATATATATATATATATACTGCAATAAATAAAAGGGAAAACCAATTATTGGGTCCTCATGCATTCATGGGGTTTTAATTAGGACCTCATGATTTTATTTTTATCAAGCAACTCCCTCTTTTTCCCCATTAGAGCCGTTGCTCCTTGAAGAATTTATTAAAAACAAGACAAGGGACCAACGGAGTTAGCTAACGGTGTTGAAGGTGTACGTGAATGCCGAGAAGATTTGGGATTTCTCGACTCGGAGATGAACAGAAAGAAGAGAGCAAATGGCCATCGGTTCGTGGGAGAGTTGTAATCCAACAAGTGAGAGATCTGTGTGAAAATTAGAAATTTTACTGGTCAATGTAGAAATTACGAACACAGAGATTCCCAAAAAAAAAAAAAAAAAAACAACAACAACGAACAAACACAAGTAACTCTGGTTGACATATTCTGTGAGAAAAATTTAGGTACTCTGAGAGTACCACCTCATCTGAACTCTACTCAATAAAAATGATTCAAGTTAATCTGTTGCATGTCAGCCTACTCATTTCTATTAATCTGTTGCTTTAAAAAATAAAAGTGCCAAATGGATTGTGATTTCCATTACTGCCCTCCCTTGTTTGTTTCTCAATCCCTACCCATTTTTGGGTCTCAAAACTCTCCCCCATCAGCAACTCAACACCAGCGATGTCGGCGACGTAATCCACTTGCAACCCTGGTGATTCTCGTTTCTACCAGGGTCTCTTACATGGTGACTTAACAGAACCCATCGATAGGTTGAATGGAAGACCATAGGTTGTAAGTCTTTTTCCCCTTTCCACTTTGTAGATCTGAATGGACAAAGCCGATTCTTTTTCATTGTCGCCTCTGCCACTTGCGATGCAGATCTGAACTACCAATAGATTTTTTTCTCTCCTCCCTTGTTCATTTTTCTGGGTTTTTCAATGTCCATGGGTGCTCCAAAATGGTTTCATATTTGTATTTGGTTTTTGCTGGAAATAAGATTTCTGGGTTCTTTAATGCTCATCGGTGGTTCGGTTTTTGGCATGGAACCTAAATCCTATTGTTTTCAATTTTAGAAATACAAATGAAACAACCCTTCCAAGAAATTGCAGATTCCAGCCAGTAAGTAAAATAATTAATGGCCTTCTCTTCATACAAGTTGAAGCTTCTGGAATGGAAATTAGCATTTATCTTTTATTTCTGAACTTGTTTGAGGAAAGATCTTAATTCAATTCAAGAAATGCACACAAAATACAGAAGTTGGAGATCATTCATTCAAAAATCATACTGTATAGCATATGGTCAAGATAGGAAATAAATACAGAAGAGATGGCCACTTTCGCTAATGTGGAAGATTCCGCCACCGTCACAGAGAATGAAGAGAAAGAGAAAAAGGGGGGGCGATAAAGAAAGGGAAGGAGCTTGAGACGGAGATCAGGGAGAGAGAAGGATTGAGAAAGACGAAGGGGCCAGTAATGGAAATCATAATATCTTAGGCTTTTTTTTTTACGCAACAAATTAATAAAAATGAATAGACTAACACATGGATAGAAATTATCTGAGCTAAAGTATTTTTTAGGTAGAGGTAGAGTTTAAATGAGCTGGAAGTCGATCTGGGAGCACCTAAGTATTTCTCCACATTCGATATGATATTTGTAAATAATGCATAAATACAAAGGACAAGGGGGAATACAAGTGTTCATG